>NC_048571.1:57777295-57847295 GCF_013265735.2 Oncorhynchus mykiss
CCAGAAACAAAAATGTAAATTCACCCTGAACAACACCTTAATTGAACACACTAAAAATTACACCTACCTTGGTCTGACCATATCTGCATCGGGAAACTTTAATATGGCAGTGAAGGCACTCAAAGAAAAAGCCCGCAGAGCAATGTATGCAATAAAAATGAAATTATTCAAAATCAACATCCCAATTAGAATTTGGACTAAAATATTTGAAAGTGTAATCCTACCAATAGCACTTTATGGAAGTGAGGTTTGGGGGCCACTCAATAAACTGGATTTTAAAATGTGGGACAAACATCCAATTGAAGCCCTACATGCAGAATTCTGTCGGAAAATTCTACAAGTCCAGAGAAATACACCAACTAATGCATGTAGGGCAGAATTGGGCCGTTTTCCAGTAATAATGAAAATACAGAAAAGATCATTAAAATTTTGGCTACATCTAAATTCAAGTCCAAATTCGAGTATGCAATTTAAAGCACTTCAAGACCAAGAGCTGAGCCCAGAAACGAGCCCTCTCAGTCAGCTGGTGTTGGACCTCACCAACCAAGCTGACACCAGCACTGCTTCAAAAGAAAGAATTCCAATAAGCAAAATCATGAACCAATCAAAGGAATCATATTTACAATACTGGAAAAACGAAACAAAATCCCAAAGCCGACTAAATTGCTATCTGACCCTAAACAGAGAATATGAATTGGCTGATTATCTCTACTCTGTCAGAGATACGAAGCAGAGACAGATCCTTACCAAGTACAGGCTGAGTGACCACCGATTGGCAATAGAAACCGGCAGACATAAAAAGACATGGCTACCCAAAGAGGAGCGTGTATGTGGTCACTGCATGACAGGGGAGGTAGAGACAGAGATGCACTTTCTCCTTTACTGTGATAAATATTCCTCACAGAGAGATTCATTATTCACAGAAATTACTACATATATTCCAAATTTTTACAAATTGAACCCAGAGGAAAAACTAAGAATACTCATGGGCGAAGGAGCAATGGCTCCTCTTGCAGCCAAATATGTATTTTCCTGCCATAGCCTGAGGGACACTGAATAATAACATCTGCATAGTAAACAGTAACTTACTTATTATTACTATTATTGTTATTACTATAATTATTAATGTTTACTGTAGACTGTTACCATTTTATTGTTATTATTTTTGTATTTAATTTTGTATTATTATTTACTACCATTTTATTTTATTATTTGCTATCATTTTCAATTTTGTTACAATGTATATTGTATACATTGTTGCTTTGGCAATATTGACACAATGTTTTTCATGCCAATAAAGCAGCTTGAATTTGAATTTGAATTTGAATTTGAGAGAGAGAGAGAGAGAGAGAAAATACTTAAATTCACACAGGACACCGGATAAGACAGGAGAAATACTCCAGATATAACAGACTGACCCTAGCCCCCCGACACATAAACTACTGCAGCATAAACACTGGAGGCTGAGACAGGAAGGGTCGGGAGACACCGTGGCCCCGTCCGACGATACCCCCGGACAGGGCCAAACAGTCAGGATATAACCCCACCCACTTTGCCAAAGCACAGCCCCCACACCACTAGAGGGATATCTTTAACCACCACCTTACCATCCTGAGACAAGGCCGAGTATAGCCCATAAAGATCTCCGCCACGGCACAACCCAAGGGGGGGCGCCAACCCGGACAGGACTCAACCTACTCAAGTGACGCACCCCTCCTGGGGACAGCATGGAAGAGCACCAGTAAATCAGTGACTCAGACTCTGTATTAGTGTTAGAGGCAGAGAATCCCTGTGGCGAGAGGGGAACTGGCCAGGCAGAGACAGCAAGGGCGGGTCGTCACTCCAGTGCCTTTCCGTTCACCTTCACACTCCTGGGCCAGACTACACTCAATCAGCGGTATAAGCGGTACTGGTACCCGAGTGCCAAATCTGGGACCTAAGTGCTTTTGAACAGATTCTACCCCAAAGCCATAAAACTGCCAAGCAGTTAATCAAACGGCTACCCAGACATTCTGCTTTTTACCCATAGCTAGATGTCCATAGTACTTCAATCACCTAACCAAACCTACATGTACATATTACCTCAATAAATGAACACAAGTACCTCTTACTTCAGTACACTAACTCATTACCGGTACTCCTTGTATATAGCCTGTATATAGCCTTGTTATTGTTATTTTATTGTGTAACTATTTTACTTAATATTTATTGTTAATTTTCTTACTTTTTAACTGCATTGCCGGGAATGGGCTCATAAGTAAGCATTTTACGGTACAATCTACACACTTGTTGTATTCGGCGCATGCGACAAATCCATTAGATTTGATTTGTATTAACTTTTTAAAAGTTAAGTTGGCACTCTTCTGTAGAAAACATACATAAGGGTAGTTATAGAGACCGGATTGTAGGAACAAATTTCAGTTTTATTTTATAATAAATTGGCAAAATGTATAAAACTTATTTTTGCTTTTCTCACTATGGGGTATTGTATGTAGATTAATAAGGGGAAAAAACAATGTAATACATTTTAGAATAAGGCTGTAACGTTACAAAATGTGGAAAAAATCAAGGGGTCTGAATACTCTCCAAATGCACTGTATTTACATGATGGGTCATGTGACTTGGTTACCATCGTCAGGTACTAGCCATGTAGCCTAGTCAAACAACAGGTCAAATCTATTGCCATCCATTTCAAAATACTCAAATTATAACCCACTTTATGACATAGCAAGAGGTTTATCAGACCTCAATTGTCACTCTCCATGGAAATAAGTTTTGAAAATAGTTTTATGGTCAGACCTAGCTAGCAGCCAATGCAGCTGGAGAACATGCTAGCTAAGCTAGCTAACTTATGCATAAAAAAAAGAAATCTACATACACGTTCAAAAATAACTGTATTATCCCCTAACATGTTAATATAAACACGTGGTAGATTTGTATGTTTCTCTGACTCCTTATCTGTACAAATACTAATATTAGCAGTACTTGAAACAAGCTCAACTGCCTAGCAGCCATTTCCCCAACCGTCAACATTTGCTATGGTGACCAAGGTGTCACATGACCGTTTGTATTGTAAATAAATTGTAAAGTAGAGTTCAAATCATGTTTTTTTTTTGGGGGGGGGGGGGGGGGGGGGGGAATAAAAAACTAGCTGGACACTCACCTCCACACACTTTATCTCCTCTTTCAGCAGTTTGATCCAATGGAACTTCGATACGGAACATTCCCAGAACGTTCCCAGAACTTTTTTTCTTCCAAAGACCAAACGGGAACCACAAATCCCATTTGACCTACATAAAAGTTCTAATTCACCAAAATAATAACGTTATTTAATGAGGTTATTTGAACTTTCTCAGAAAACAATTTGTTACTAACATTAAAAAAAAAAAAGCAACATTCCCTTAAGTTTCTCCTTTGGTTCTTAGTAAAAATAACTTTCCCAGAATTTTGGTTTATTGTTGGGGGGCTTATTTTTCAAAAATGCAAAGAAGAACCTTTAGGTAATGCTACAATAACGTTCTGTGCTAGCTGGGAAGCTTGTGTGTGCAGAGCAGCACTAGAATAAAAAAATATATATTTTTGTAGTTAAAAAATCGAATATGAAACATGATACCTATAGTATCCTTACCTAGCGTCGATAAGGTCAATCCATTCTATTTAAACATCTTTCCCTAATTTCTGATTTTGTCTACACTTGTAATGTCATCAGTAGGCTACAGTAACCTATGCTTCAGATGGGGGTGGCAGGTAACCTACACACACACGTACACCCATTGGCAAAGATTTCCAGCTGGCGGGCAGACTCTGGAATGAGTTTCTGAATGACAGCAGAGAGGAAAAGGAAGAGAGGCCTAACTCAGTAGAAAATCTTTACGGAGCTCCCGTCTGTCCGGAGCTGCCAGAGTCTTCCGTCTGTCCGGAGCTGCCAGAGTCTCCCGTCTGTCCGGAGCTGCCAGTCTCCCGTCAGCCAGGAGCTGCCAGAGTCTCCCGTCAGCCAGGAACTGCCAGAGCCGTCAGTCAGCCAGGAGCTGCCGGAATTGCCCTTCTCTCCGGAGCTGCCGGAGTCTCCCGCCTGTCCGGTGCTGCCGGAGTCTCCCGTCCAGTCGGGACCCGTGGCTTGGGTCCCCAGTCCGAGGTCGGCGGCGAGGGTCGCCACTCTTAAGAGGCCACGGAGGCGGGTAAAGAGGCGGAGAAAGACTATGGTGGAGTGGGGTCCACGTCCCGCGCCAGAGCCGCCACCGCGGACAGACACCCACCCAGACCCTCCCCTATAGGTTCAGGTTTTGCGGCCGGAGTCCGCACCTTTGCGCGGGGGGGGGTCACGTTCTGTCACGTTCTGACCTTAGTTCTTTTGTTATGTCTTTGTTTTAGTATGGTCAGGGCGTGAGTTGAGTGGGTTGTCTATGTTAGTTTTTCTATGGTTTGCTATTTCTGTGTTTGGCCTGGTATGGTTCTCAATCAGAGGCAGCTGTCAATCGTTGTCCCTGATTGAGAACCATATTTAGGTAGCCTGTTTTCTATTGTGTTTGGTGGGTGATTATTTTCTGTTTTCGGTCATTTCTCTTTGATATTTTTGTTATTTCCGTGTTCATTTGAATAAATATGGACACATACTGTACCACGCTGCACCTTGGTCCTCACCTTCTTCCACCAACGGCCGTTACAGTGTATGTAAACTTCTGACCCACTGGGAATGTGATGAAAGAAATAGAAGCTGAAATAAATCAATCTCTACTATTATTCTGACATTTCACATTCTTAAAATAAAGTGGTGACTGACCTAAGACAGGTATTTTTTTCTAGGATTAAATGTCAGGAATTGTGAAAAACTGAGTTTAAATGTATTTGGATAAGGTGTATGTAAATTTCCGACTTCAACTGTACATGACAGACAAGTGAGATTGAAGAGGAGTCTCTGCTAGTACTGTACCACAGAGATTTTAAACCCAGAAGCTCAACATCAAGAGACTTCCGGGAACACTTGCAAAACAGACAAGAGACTAGGCAGGGGTTTGAAAAGGTAGAGGTAATTTCTTAGTTGTTCATTTAAAAAAAAATCTAAAGCCACAACAGAGTCGAGCCAATGTCTTAAATAGTTACACGTTATTCCTCCAACCTCATGAAAGTGACAAACAGTTTGGTGCGAGACAACCGTTAGACCCGATGACTTGTTTTTACGCTAGCCAAAGTCACCCACAAGTGTGATTGGTGATTTCTATTAGAGAAGCAGTTTTAGCCTATCTTCATATTGTACTGTATTTAACTGTACTGTGTTACATATGGCACTCCTTATGAGAGTGGATCCAGATAGCTTCCCTAGCAACAGAGCACAGCAGGATCAGATCAGACCAATGATGTTTAAAAACCCTGGTGCTGTATAGAAGCCACCGGGCAGCCATCATGGCACTCCTCAATTGACATGTTTATTCTATTACAGACACCTGAATGCATACTTTTAAATATATTATGTGCATTAAACAAAGATAAAAAATGAAAAAATATATAAAACATTTACCGTAAAGTTTTTTTTGGTACTAATATTACTGTCCCCAGTACGACAACAAAATACTTAAATGTAATGTAATTTTGTCCTTGAAACATTTAATTGAAATACTGTAGAATTCCATTCATCTCTATGGAGGACTGCTCCTACTGGGGAATGCCAATATGGCCTACTGGCTTCAAAGCCTCTCAATGGCCAATACATAGCATCGTCAGTCGAGGATTTATATACGTCATTGGATCAGACACACTGAGAGGAGTCCCCTGACCCCCCAAACACACACACACTAGGATTTATCATTACAATGGAAACATGGGGGGGAAAACACACACAAAAACACATCACCTCTCCTCCTTACCCCTCAACCCCAATGCAAATAGCAGAGTGGGAGTCATACCCCAACTTTCCCTCTGGCCCTGGGGCTCACATAAATACATATGTCCATATATACATCTAGTAAACTTACTGTACACAAATGCACAACAGACTTCAGAATACTTTCATGGCCTTAGATAGCAATCATGCAACATTTTAGTTATAGCAGTGAACAAAGTGTACTTTGAAACATGTTAGATTGCAGTAACCAATAGCAAACATAATACATTTCAGACATGGCAATAAGCAGTATCACTTTATCCTCCTTTATTGTGTCAGAGGAATAGTAGCCTGTCTCAGTATTCCCCCTGATATCTTGAAGCATCTGTGGTGACCAATCTAGGAAGGAAAACTATTTTACTGTCCATTACAGTGTTTCCCAGGATTGACCTACTCTCTTGGTTGTGCCAGCACACTAAACAAGAAGTACCTGTCCTTTCAGTCAGTCTTAGAGGTGCTGATATCAGGACTGCAATCATCCACCCTTGGTTCTTTAACCCCTGATGCATTTGAGGAGTCAGATGGCATATTTTGCAATCTACAGGATTCCATACCGGATTCTACAGGATTCCGGATTCCATTCGATGATAATGGACAGACAAAATCCAATAGAATCTCCAATCTGCAATTTCACAACACAGATACATCCACAATGGGTTAACTCTTTAGCCCCGTCAGTGTTGGAGCGCTGTCCTTTGACCCTGTGAGCTTGTGGAGGTCACTGCGTGTGAAGATGACACAGGTGGAGCAGAGCATGGCCATGATGCTGAGGGAGCAGGCTGAGGCCATATAGGCACTGACACTGTGAGACTGCTGCACTATGGAGCCCAGACACAGAGCAGGCAGCACCTGGCCAGAGAACAGAGCACAATAGAATAACCATTATTGTTGAGGCAAATAACACACACTCGTCTGTTCACTGGTCAACTGGTCTAACTTGTAGAACCTAGCTTTAGTGTTTACCTGTGAAAGCAGGTAGGCACTGTCTAGGATAGCCATGTCTAGACACATCCCTCTCTGAGGCAGGGGTATGGGCTCTCCTCTCTCCAGGGGAAGGGACACGTGGGGGGAGGTGGAGGAGGAAGAGAGAAGGGGAGCCCCGGGGAGATTGACCCCCTCTGGATACCTGTTGCCATGGATGTGGACGGAGTCAGGGGGAACAAGGGGCTTGGAGTGAATGTGGTCATCACTATCTCCTGGGTGAGAAGGTCTGGATTTGGAACTGGAGAAGAAGACCTGAAAGGAAGAAAGAAAGAAAGAAAGAAAGAAAGAGAGAGAGAGATGGGAGTAAAAGACAGAGAGATGGAGAAGAGAGAGCGATAGAGAGAAGAGGGTGGGATTGGGTTTATCTACTGTGATCACTTCCCCGTCAGAACATGTAGTGGTAATCTGTCTCACCTGTCTGTCAGAGTGGTACAGACACAGCAGGGTGTAGGGCAGGACCTGCAGCACACAGAAGGTATATCCAGTAGCTGCGGCCATGACAGTGATCATCACTACACTCTTTGAGAAACTCATCACAGCTGTAGCTAACGCTAGCAGGACCACACTGCTAACATACACAGCCCGGGTGCCTAGCAACACTATCCAATGCTCCATCAGGATGGAGCAGACCACTGAGGTCAGGCACTGCAGGAATAGACCCACACTCGCCATGCGCACACCTGGGGAGATACGGGGGAAAGTAGGTGTATGAGTGTATTGAAATGGATGCATTGACAATCTAATATGAAAATGTTAAAAGGGTTTAAGATAAGGAGTGAAAAGGAAAAAAGGAGAAGACAAATTTGCTGCAAACATTGCGGTGAATGAAAAGATAATAATCAAGTAAAAGTCTGTCCATCCTACCTTCATCGTATCGTAGTCTCTCCTGTGTTCCAGGTGTAGCGTTGGGTACTCCCCGGTACAGCCCCACTCCCATAAAGTCTGTGTAGAACAGCATGAAGCTCATCAGAGCCATCCAGCTGAACAGTTCGGCTACAAACAGCCTGCGTATGACTGCCGGCACGTGCATACACACACTGTACATGCGTGGCAGCGCCGACACACACAGCGACACACTCCGCCCCACCGCCAGCCGCACACACTGAGGCCGCGGCAGCAAGGAGTGTGCACAGTATCGGCTCAGGCCGGAGCTAACACTAAGATCCTTCCTAGTTGTCTCTCCCCCTCTGGTGTATCTTTCCTCTGAGATGAAGACTGTGCTGAGGAGGCAGGTGAGGAAGATGAGGGTGAGCAGGGCATAGATGAAGGCCTCCTGGCCGCCCAGGTAGGCTGCTGTCGGGGCATGGCTCCAGTCCAGGGCTGGCAGCAGGTACCTAGGATGAGACAGAGAGGGATATCACAGGAGGACTTGGTCTCTTTTATGATATGATCTCTGTCCAATTCACTATCTCAGAGAGATGGAGAGAGTTACCCTGCCCCAGGCAGCACCTGGGGCTGATCTTTAGGGAATAGAGAGAGAGAGCGAGTGAGAGCAATAGATAGAGACAGAGAGGTCCCTTACCCCAGGCATCCTCCCAGGCTGATCATCAGTGAGTAGACAGAGAAGGCCCTTCTGCTCTCCTCCTCTCCTGGAAACTGGTCTGAGATCAGAGCTTCCAGTGGAGTGAAACAGGCCTGTGGATCACAACAGTCATTTAGCTTCTATAAACACCGCACGCACGCACGCACGCAGTCACACACACACACACACACACACACAGTAAGGAGCAAAAAAGACAGTTTGAATTCAAATAAAGAATTCAAATATACAGAAACATCTATATCACAATGCTATCTAAGCAAAATTCAGGTAAACTACAGCAATTACAAGCCCATAAACTACTTCACTCCAACTCAATCAGATTTGTTTTTTTATTTAACCTTTTTTTAACTAGGCAAGTCAGTTAAGAACAAATTTATATTTACAATAATGGCCTAACCCAGATACAGAACTAGTGTATTTATACTATTTAACAATATATTTTCTGCTCTACCTGCCCAGAGAACTCCAGCAGACAGGCTGACCCTGCCAGCAGGACCCTCTCCAGCCAGCGGGGGTGCTGTGGGTAGAGCAAGGCAGCTAGGTGAGAGGCCTGGGGCATCACCTGCAGGCCCAGCAGAATCCCCACACAAAGGAGCCAGATGAATGGCCGCCGCCGACCGAAACGTCCACGCCACGAGTCACTATACAAGCCGATCATGGGCACGAAGATCAAACCCAGAACTGGACCCACTCCTGAGAGAGAGAGAGAGAGAGAGAGAGAGAGAGAGAGAGAGAGAGAGAACAGGAAGGAAGAGAAGGAGATCTACTTCAGAGCTGAAGAACAAATAATTTATTCAAACCATGGTCATACAGTGTTCACACTACAGCCATTCAAGAATGACAATATGGTCATAGAGTGTTGCCTCACCCAGCACCATGGTCATGTAGCGTTCCTCCATGCCGGCCTGCAGCAGTAGAGGGGGGATGTAGAAGGTCCCTGCAGCCATACACACCTCCAGACCACAGGTCAAAGCATTCACCAGCAACAGCTGACACACACGGCCCTGCATGACTCAAAGATGCTTCCTCTGTCTATACCTCTATATCTATCTATCTATCTCGCTCTCTGGTCTATTCCCTACTTTCTGTCTCTCTCCCACACAGTTTCTGAGACAACTGTGATACAGGAGTTTATAGTGACTGTGTGGACAGGACAGAATGCTCTTCTCTATCCATGTAATCTAAGGGTCTAGGCTTACAGGGGGTAGTCCTTGAGTGACCTGCGTATGTAAATGAGTATGTGGGGCAGAGTGAAAGGAGGCTGGTGTTTGTGTCCCATGCTGCTGTCCGGAGGTCCCAATGTCTCTTTACTCAAGATAGTGGATAACAGACAAGATAGCTGACTGGATGGCTTCCCCATGTATAGTGTTGTCTGTACTCACATTGCACTTCTGGCAGACAGATAGTGGGAGAGTTGTATGTCTAGCTCCGTCTATTTCTCTCTGTCCTATGGAGGTAGTAGAGAAGGGTCAGTGAAGATAAAGGGTTCCAGTCTTGTGGTCATGCCTGGTGAGTGTAGGTGTAGTTAACTCAACTCTGCCAATCGACAGAGAAATCCACATATGGAAACATGGGCCCTGAGAGAAGTAAGGGAAAACAGGCTAACATGAATAGTCACAACATGATAAAGGATAAAATATCATAAGTCATACTGGACGCAACAAGCTTCCAAATTATTTCTACAATCATTTATACATGTGTTTCCCTACTGGTGGGCCTGGACTTGGGACTCATTGGTGGGCTTTAGATGGGTTATCACTTATGACAGAGAAGAGGGGGGAAAGCAGGGTTCCATTTATCTATCTGCCTCATCCTGTAACTCGCAGGGAAAACAGGATGGAAAACGATTGATTAAGATTCCAAGATGTGATATATTCAAATAAGACACTTCAGGTGAGCTGGAATATACTGTACCTTTCCAGGAAGGAATCAAATAAATCACTGTGTACATACACCCTGCCAGTTTTATGTACCTTCAGTCATCCGACCATTAACATTCAACACATTGTGCAGATAGAAATGTCTGCTTTAAAGAACTGAGGGACAGGATTCACAGTTGATCCAATGTGGGAGCGTCACATGTGTGTGTGTGTGTGTGTGAGATACTTCTGTGGATCAGCTCAGTCATTTCATCAGTAGATTAAATTTCACTTCCTTATGTTATAAAATGCATTTTACCAAGACAAATAGGATGCTTCATGTTCTGATTCATTCAGTATGGCCTTTCTCTAACATATCATTAACATTATATGCCAAAAGTCAGATTTAGATTTTTTCAATAATAAGCACTGAGCTCGAACCAGGGACTGCAGTGATGCCTCTTGCACTAAAATGTCTTAGACCGCTGCGCCACTCGGGGGGCCCTCGGGAGCCCTGTTGACAGTGCGGTGCTGCTTTTTCAAAGTAACATTTAAGGGTTTTACATGGTCGTCTGCAAAGTTGTTTCTGAGGGTCACAAAAAAGCTAAATCAGCATGACACAAGCTGAATTAAATATAAAACGCTTTGAAAATAAAAAGCTTGCAGGTATGCTCAATGCGCCGTTGACATTTCACAGAGATAAGATTGTTTGTGTGAGATATCCTACAGTGTGTACACTGAGGTGTGTCCTCCTCTTTCAGCCTGGCTGCCAGCTCACCTCACACACAATGCAATCAAACCCTGACACAATACGTGGATACCTAGTGTACTGTGCCTAGATAAAGATATCGGACTTATATCAGGAACAAGAAACTGACATATAAAGACTTGGCATCACAATTGAGACAACTTGACAAATTAAATTAGGAATATACATAGTCCTGTCATGTCCAACGGCACGTTGGAACACAGGAGTGATGGTTGCCGATAATGGCCCCCTGTATAAGCCTATGTAGATATTCCATAAAAAATCAGCCGTTTCCAGCTACAATAATCATTTACAACATGAACAATGTCTACACTGATCAATTTGATGCTATTTTAATGGACAAAATGTTTTGCTTTACTCTCAAAAACATTTTCTGTTTTCTAAGTGACCCCAAACTTTTAAACGGTAGCGTATATATAATAAGATTTCACAGTAAGCTCTCTGTCATTTCATTATTTTTATACAGGTAAATCAATTATTTATTAAAAAACATCTTGACATTTCTAATTCCCACACTTAAATGATTAAATGAATAAAGACATTTTATAGCTAACACTTCTTCAATTCTGTTAAGTATGGCCTAATCCATCACTACAAAACTCACAGTCTAACGTTCCTCTGGGTCACTCGTAGAGCTGTTTCTGTCCACTCCTCATGTGCCTATGTCTGTCAACTCTCAGAAGGAAGTAAGTCCTGTGTGTGTGTGCGTGTCGTTTCCGATAAGCCACGCAATTATAGGCGTAATCAGAAATTGACCTAGGTAACACACCTGTTGTGATGTGTGTCGCACCTGTGGTGAGGTAACACACCTGTAACACACCTGTCTTCAGCTGACGTGGGAGCTGTCAGGAGTGCCAGGCTCAGACTCAGGTTGGGAACTGGAATATCAGCATTCCCATTACATATCCTGGAGAATTGACTTGTAGGGGCTGGGCTAACCACCAATTCAGTGTCAGCCAAAAGCAGAACAGCGGCTGTCACTAATAGTAGAAAACACACTTCTCAGGACACATACTCCTAGGAACACATTGCTTAGGACAATGGTTTCCAACCCCAGTCCTGGAGAGCTTTAGGGTGTGCAGACTTCTGTTCCAGCCCAACACAACTTCTGTTCCAGCCCAACACAATTGACTCAAAGAATCAAGGTCATAATGATTGTTTGACTAGTGCTAGGCTGTAACAACGGCCTACACACCCTGTAGCTCTCCAGGACCAGGGTTGGTGACCACTGTTGTAAAAACAGACAGACTCTTTGTGTCTGACTCTCAGTTTAAAGACCTGATTATATCCCAGCAGAGAGGTAAAGCAGTTGTCAGTCAGTCACTACACAGCATGCCAGGAGTGAATGTTTACTGAGGCAGCCATAAAGCTGAGAATCACATCCCGGTCCCACACCTGCCAGCGAAGCGTATCAGTGACAACAACAGGTAAGTAACCTAAACCACTAGGACAGTCAGTCGGAGGTCACTGCTTCAATAAATCCAAAATGAGAGGGATTTAATAGTTATTATGTTACAAAAGAAACACAGCTCTGAGCCACAACTACCTTTGACTGGCACAGAAATCCCAGATGGACATGAATAATGTTCATGTCAGGATAATCAAGAAATGCTTAACATGAGCAGAGAAATGAGTCATGTAGTAGGGCAAATCATGACAGTGCTCAAGCTGAAACAAGCACTTTGAAGGAGAAAAACACATCAAAGTGTTCATACGCCAGCAATTAAAAGTGCTGAATTAGGCATTTACAGTGTTAAAGAGGAGAAGGGGAAACAGCACATGAGGTCAGTCACACAAACAAACAAAGTCAGTTAACTGGAACCATGGGTGTAGCAAAGCAGGCTTCTTCATGTCTGCGTGTGTGTGTTTACCCCATCCACACAAAAAGGAAAGAGGGATAAGTCTTGTTCACAGCACCCTGAGGTTTCATCAGTGTGAACGTAGGCCAGTATATCAGCCCCCAATGTGCAGTGAAGTGTTTAGATACACCACTGTAGTCCAAAGTGCATCTTCTGAGTTGTGACATTCTGGCTATATGAGAAAGGACAGAGGTCTGGCACTCTCTAGTGTAACCAATGTGAAATGGCTAGCTAGTTAGCGATGGTGCACGCTAATAGAGTATGGGCGAGGGACGGACTAAAGTGATACTGTTACATTGATGCTGTTGACCCGGATCAATGGTTGCTGCGGAAAAGGAGGAGATCAAAAGGGGGGTGAGTGTAACCGATGTGAAATGGCTAGCTAGTTAGCGATGGTGCGCGCTAATAGCGTTTCAACCGGTGATATCACTTGCACTGAGACCTTGAAGTAGTGGTTCCCCCTGCTCTGCAAGGGCAGCAGCTTTTGTGGAGTGATGGGTAACGGTGGTTCGTGGGTGTCAGTTGATGTGTGCAGAGGGTCCCTGGTTCGAGCCCAGCTTGGGGCGAGGAGAGGGACGGAAGCTATACTGTTACACTAGCTACAAATACCATTAAATCAAGACAGACTGAAATTTGCCAACATTCATATGGAAAAATTGTACAGCCTATAAAAGTCCACATGACTGTAGTTACAGTGCCTTGCGAAAGTATTCGGCCCCCTTGAACTTTGCGACCTTTTGCCACATTTCAGGCTTCAAACATAAAGATATAAAACTGTATTTTTTTGTGAAGAATCAACAACAAGTGGGACACAATCATGAAGTGGAACGACATTTATTGGATATTTCAAACCTTTTTAACAAATCAAAAACTGAAAAATTGGGCGTGCAAAATTATTCAGCTTTCAGTGCAGCTGAAAGTGCAGCAAACTCTCTCCAGAAGTTCAGTGAGGATCTCTGAATGATCCAATGTTGACCTAAATGACTAATGATGATAAATACAATCCACCTGTGTGTAATCAAGTCTCCGTATAAATGCACCTGCACTGTGATAGTCTCAGAGGTCCGTTAAAAGCGCAGAGAGCATCATGAAGAACAAGGAACACACCAGGCAGGTCCGAGATACTGTTGTGAAGAAGTTTAAAGCCGGATTTGGATACAAAAAGATTTCCCAAGCTTTAAACATCCCAAGGAGCACTGTGCAAGCGATAATATTGAAATGGAAGGAGTATCAGACCACTGCAAATCTACCAAGACCTGGCCGTCCCTCTAAACTTTCAGCTCATACAAGGAGAAGACTGATCAGAGATGCAGCCAAGAGGCCCATGATCACTCTGGATGAACTGCAGAGATCTACAGCTGAGGTGGGAGACTCTGTCCATAGGACAACAATCAGTCGTATATTGCACACATCTGGCCTTTATGGAAGAGTGGCAAGAAGAAAGCCATTTCTTAAAGATATCCATAAAAAGTGTTGTTTAAAGTTTGCCACAAGCCACCTGGGAGACACACCAAACATGTGGAAGAAGGTGCTCTGGTCAGATGAAACCAAAATTGAACTTTTTGGCAACAATGCAAAACGTTATGTTTGGCGTAAAAGCAACACAGCTCATCACCCTGAACACACCATCCCCACTGTCAAACATGGTGGTGGCAGCATCATGGTTTGGGCCTGCTTTTCTTCAGCAGGGACAGGGAAGATGGTTAAAATTGATGGGAAGATGGATGGAGCCAAATACAGGACCATTCTGGAAGAAAACCTGAGATTTGTCTTCCAACAAGACAATGATCCAAAACATAAAGCAAAATCTACAATGGAATGGTTCAAAAATAAACATATCCAGGTGTTAGAATGGCCAAGTCAAAGTCCAGACCTGAATCCAATCGAGAATCTGTGGAAAGAACTGAAAACTGCTGTTCACAAATGCTCTCCATCCAACCTCACTGAGCTCGAGCTGTTTTGCAAGTAGGAATGGGAAAAAATTTCAGTCTCTCGATGTGCAAAACTGATAGAGACATACCCCAAGCGACTTACAGCTGTAATCAAAGCAAAAGGTGGCGCTACAAAGTATTAACTTAAGGGGGCTGAATAATTTTGCACGCTCAATTTTTCAGTTTTTGATTTGTTAAAAAAGTTTGAAATATCCAATAAATGTCGTTCCACTTCATGATTGTGTCCCACTTGTTGTTGATTCTTCACAAAACAATACAGTTTTATATCTTTATGTTTGAAGCCTGAAATGTGGCAAAAGGTCGCAAAGTTCAAGGGGGCCGAATACTTTCGCAAGGCACTGTATAGCCTACTTTCTGTAGCCTGTGTGTGAAATGAGCACAACTCACATTAATTTTGAATACTAGCCCAAATTGTCTGCTCACAAAGTTGTTATAAAACACCTGTTTTTAGTTCCGCATTCACAGCCAAGAGCTCATTCTGGAAATCGTAATGTCAAGACATTATACACTGAGTGTACTGCTCTTCGCGTGACAGACTGACCAGGTGAATCCAGGTAAAAGCTATGATCCCTTATTGATGTAATTTGTTAAATCCACTTCAATCAGTGTAGATGAAGGGGAGGGCAACTTTGATGGGGGTGGGTGCAACAAAAAAACACAACTCATCCTGAGGGGCCACAGTGGCTCGTGGGTCTGCGTACCCACATCCAGTAAAAAAAATGTTACCAATCTAAAAATGTTCTGCTGACATGGACTAATTGAGTGACTTCTGATGTACAACCACATTTTTGAAATTGCACCTTGTATATTCTATTATTCTAACTCTCAACAGTAAGTTGAGAACACAACTGAGTCCCCCTCCCCTAAAAAAATAAGGTCCACGGGCCTACAAAAGTGGGATGTTCTTAATGTTTTCGACAGTGTATAGGCTAAAGCATTATAAAACCGTGCCTAATAAACCAAGATCGCAAACAATACATCAAAACTAATGAGAACAAAATTGCTGCCAGTAAAATGATAATAGACTGTTTGAGCTCTAGGTTAACTGACTGACTGAAGTGCAGTATATCCACACCGCATCAAACTCTACAACATTAGAGATGCGTTTAAGGTTACTGTACCTTTTAAACTCCAGTGGTTGAACCTGCAGCTTCATTCTGCAGAGGTCGTGGAGACAGTGTGCGTACTTGGAGATGTTTCCAAGTTTTGTAGCTGAGTCAAATTAATATGTAACAGTCTGCCTGACTGTCTACTGCAATTGCATTGGGGGGGAAAAGTAAGTTAGATAACAAAATACTTTCCATATCAATATGCACAAACCATTTGATATTGATAGGCCATGATAACAGAATGATTGACATACCGGTACATTGTCTCCAAAGGCAGAGCTTCTGTATAGTGGAATGCCCTCTTTATGTCCAGTCCTATTGATGTGAAATGTCCACCAACGAATTTGCAGCTGCCAATCAGATGTTTGTGTTTCATTATTGTTCAATCAAGTTGAATGATTCAGATTGGCAGGGCATAGAGGATTCTAGTCTATTGATAGGGTGCATCTCAATAGTCTACTCAACAGTGGTTTGCTCTTCTTGTCTCCTCTCCTTCCCTTCATCTGTACTGATGACTAGACAGGTGATATTTCCAGTGGGAATCTACCATATTGTTTTCACCTATTCTGTGACTACAAATGAGTGTTAAAGAAGGGGATGAGGCCACTAGACTAGATTACTGTGATGCACCCACAGACTGTATGGAAACAGTGCCACTTTGTGGCTAACAGTGTCTAGTTCCGAGGTTGGAGGAAAAGTCCCCTGGAATAGAACCCTGCAGTGAAGGTTCATAATACCCATAAAACCTAGCGGTCAAACAGGGAAATGGTTCCAATCGTTTTTCCACCATTCATTTATCCTATAGGGAATTTAGAAAACATTTAAATAAGGGCAGTGTTTCCTGTAGGCTTACCATGGTGTGATGTTTTGATAACCGTGTAAATCTCTCAGACAAGGTGACTTTTATGAAAATATTCGGCACTATTTACTCTCAGATTCAAACATTCTAATTAGCATAAAAGTAGGCATGCAAGACTACAAATCCCAGCAAGCTCCCTCCAGCACAGCATCTCTAGCTGAGACCTTTGCAAAGAGGTATTGTTTCAATTTAAAAGTTGCATAAGGCATTTCACAGAATAGTCAATTTAAAGAAATGTAGCAAAATGTATTAATTACTAAATTTAGCGAAAATAAAATAGTTAATCCAGAGAATCTTACCTTTGGCTCGATTTGGCAGTCTCGTCCAGATCATCATGACATTTGTAGTTCTTTATGATAGCCACATTAGCAGCTAATTAGCATTTAATTTGTGTCGGGTAAATACAGGCAAATATATTACTAAAAGTCACCTTGTCCGTGAGACATTTACATGGTTATCAAAATGTCACACCAGGGTAAGCCTACACAAAACACAGGCCTTATTGTAAGTATTTCTAAAATCCCCTATGGGAAAAATGAATGGTGGAAAAATGATTGGAACCATTTCCTTGTTTGACCGCTAGGTTTTGTGGGTATTATGACTCTATGAGCCCCACATCACTCACACATAAAACACAGAGGTCGACATCAGAAAACAACTAGTTAAATCCATATAAAAAGTAGGTTGCCTTTATTAGAAGCCGGGAAACCAAAACATCGTCAACATCATTGTTGTCATTAATATTTTGTAAGACCACAATATTGTTTTCTTCATCATCATCACTGCTCACTTTTCCACAACATGCAAAAGATTCAACAGTTCAACGTTCCCTTTCCACACCACTGACAAAAGCTTCTCGGCGCTATCACCTGTAAGAATCACAATTTTGCTTAAATTGTACTAGCAATGTAAATGTAAGCTAAATAGAAAATATTAATGAAAAGAAATAGAAATGCAGGGATACTGAAGAAAGCATAGGAAAGTAAGAGCAAATCCATGTCTTCATGTTAAACAGGGGGATTCAAATCTGGGCCTGGAGGTCCAGAGCACTGCTTGTTTTCATCTTTCCCCTCTACTAAGGGCCTGATTCAGACCTGGGACAGTCATTCGGTTATCGAGCATAAAAAAGCCCAGCAGTATGGATCTCATATTCCTGTGTTGGAGCCCCTGCTGCCTGAACACAGAAACTCCATACAGTACAAGCATTCAGTGACATTCAGGAATATGATAGAAGCCCTATACTAAGATGACCACACTAAATGAACTCCTAACCCCAAGGCCTTTATGTAGAAAAGGATTGAATAGGTATACTCAATATGGTCAAAGGGCTAGGGGTCAGTTTGGAATTAGGCAAATAAACGTATCCACTGCAGTCAGGAGGGTAACAGTGAAAGTGCACCAGAACCAGGGTCAGTTTGGGTCTGCTCAAACAGCTTCTAGGGCATGTGTTTGCAGTCTTGGGGTCTTGAGTGATTTGGTATTGGTCAGAACACATCATTGGGCCTGAAGGATAGGCTAACAAAATATATACATACAGTCCTCCCCTGGTATGAAAGCGTCGATCTTGGTCAGCTAGGTATTTTATTTGATTACATGTCAGACACCCCCCCTCCCCCATCATCTTTTTCTATGTCAGATCTATGGCTTCGGTTGGTCATCACCAAAGAGGCAGAGCAGTCATTTGCTGAAGTTCAAAGTGACCCCTAATGCCCTAGGCAGTACTGCAGACTGGGTGGAATCATTTCAGATCTACAGGATTGTCTGAGGATTAGAGGGCTAGGGATTGGTTTAGTATTCACCCTAAACACAATAAAATCCCCTCCAATCCACATGTATCACACCATACAGTGCCTCCTCTAGTTCAGCAGGACCAAGGGAAAATAAGGCAAGAAGAAACAGATTCAATCTTTAAGCATCCAAACTCGTTTTAATAACTGGTAGAGTTCATTCTCAGCTAAAACAATAATGAATCCATATAGACCAAGAACACTTTTTGATACCATAGGTTTGGCTCAAAAGTTTTTCAACCCAGGGAGGAGTTGAAAAACAGCACTCATTTCATGCTGTCTCTCACCTCTGCACCATTTGCAGATCAGAAACAACAAGGAAGGCATAAGCAGTGGTTTGACCTATATTCCTTCATATTGTTGTCACCTATCCAGTCATATCAGATCTCTGCAGGGCAGAGTAGGGGAAATACAGCTAGTGTTTCTTGGTTGTGGAGGAGAGCAGAGGTGTGGAGCAAAACATTAGCTGGCATCAAGCTTCTGTGAAAGAGGGAGTGAGTATGAACTGAGTGAAGGAGCAGGAGATGAGAATAGAATGAGAGAAAGGAAGTGAGTGGAACAGAAAGGAGGGATTGCTGGGTCTGCTCTCCCAGACAGTTATAACACAGCAGAAAAACAGATGGATAGGGTCAACTTTTCTTTAAAATCAAGATAAATTTTATTTCTTTTCTTAAAAAACAAACATTACAAAAAAATCTGAATAGAGAAGTAGAGCAAACCAAAAAAAAAAAAAAAAAAAAATCAATTTGGGGACTCAAAAAAACCCCCCACTCTCAAGTCAATTTAAAAAAGCTTCGGGATGCCTGGCACAAAGGGTTGAACAAGAGAGGATGTTCTGTGTGTATGTATCATGCCCAGCAGAGGCATTCAAAGCATCTAACATCTCTGAACCACAAACCAAAAGGTAGAGGGCTAAGGGTGAGGAAACACCAAACCCCTTAAGCGTGTGCTCCATCACACCCTTGCACTGTAGTAATACCAGCACACGGTAAAGACACACGAAGAAGAGGGTCTCTGAGGGTTGATCCAGGATCTGCTTCCATGACCCCCTCAATCACCACATCATTAACCGTTTACAGCTCATAGCAGAAGCTCAGAGCACTCACTCTGTCTAAAGCACAATAACACACTGCTACTGCAAAGCAGTGATCTTCAACTCTGTTCCTTCTAGCACATTACTGAACCGTTACATATTCAATAACAAAACAAGCTTTGTGTATGTGTTAAACTGATGGGCCTTGACACAGGACCAGGGCATAACCTCAGAGTAAGGGGAAATATAACAGAGCATTAATTCAACTAAATTAACATTAAAATAACAACCATAAAACCTTCCTGCTAAAACGTGTTGTGTTTGAGAGAGTTTCAAAAGCACAGTGTCTGTCTGCACAGTGCTATGGGGTTAGTTGGCCGAGTACCTCAGTGAGGGCAATCTAGATACAGGGAAATAGACAGGAAACACAGACATCATATCCTCCCTCAAGAGTCTCCAGTGTGGCCCTCTCTGATTCGTCAGCGGTGGGTTCCGACTGAACCAATGGGTAGTGTTGCACAGTGAATAAAGTGCTTTGATTGAACACCAGCAGTCCACTGACAAACCAGGATGGAGAGGGAGACCCTAACCCAGACTAACTGAACAAACCCAGGGCTCAGTTAGTAATCCCTGATCTAACACTACTGGATAGGCAAAAGCAAGGGTTACACTACATTGCTTGCACCTATCCAGTCATGTCAGACCAGAGATTACTTGAGGAGAAGGGGACGGAGACAGGAGTAGAAAGAAAATGGCTGTAGAAAGTGTATTTTTTTATAGAAGGCCCACTTGCACACACACACCTGCAGAGAGAAAACTAATGACTCTACACACCAAGCGACTGTCGAGGACGGATCCATACTAGCACTGAGCTCTCAGAAAGGCAAACTAACAAAGCCGAAATAAACTGTTTTCTGATATTCACACAGACTTGTATAGGAAAGACTAATGCAGTCACTGCAGAGAAGGAGATGAGAAATGCGAGGAAAGGTGAGCCAGTGGAGGTGTAGCTGAGCAGAGTGGACAGTGATGGAGTGGATGGGACAGAGAGTCAAATCTCACATGTTCTTTCCTTCCATCCCTCACAGCCATATGGTGGTATACATGTTCTCATGCACAGACATTGTCCTAAGTCAGTCAGTCAGTCATTCATTAGGGGAAGATAAAAACTAACACTAAACAACAACACCACGAGGTTCAAACCATTGAGCCAGGCCACCACGGAAACCGAAATAAAACCCTCTAAACCAAGAGAAACAAAACAAAAAACGTAAGGTTAAGAGAGAAGGATGTGGAAGGGGAGAGAGGTGGAACTTCTGTGGGGCTAGTCTTCCCCAGAGGGCGCGTCCTCTTCCGAACCGTCCTCTTCTTCCTCCTCCTCCTCCTCTGCGTCTTCCTTTTCCTTCTTCTCCTTCCCAGGTACCTCCTTAGTTTTCTTGGGAGCGGGGGAGGAGTCTTTCTTCACCACCTCCTCCTCCTCTTCTTCTTCCTCCTCTTCCAGAGGGCTCTCTGGCTCCTCCTCTTCCTCCTCTTTGGGCGAGCTCTTCTCCGGGGCCTTGGCGGCGCTTGAGCGACCTTTACCCTTTCCTTTCATTGGGCTCGGGGTCACTGGGAGAGGAGAGGCGCACACACACAGTTAGGGATACACATTCATTCAATTATGTTGAGGCTGGGAGAATACAAAAACTTTATCGAAAAACAGCCTGTACAACAACCTATGCTTTTAGTTCTGAAGGATATGGGTGATTGATTCATAGTGAGCAGTCCTACCGGTGGCCTTTAGTCTTGGTTTGGGGGATTTCTTCTCCTTCCTCTCCGGCCTGCTCCGTCTGATCACCTTCTTGCTGCTCCTCTTGCTCTTGGAGCGGCCGTAGTCACTATCATCATCATCCTCAACCATGAAGTCTTCATCACTGCCCGACTCATCAGCTAGAGGAGAGGGGGACTAGCTAGTGATTATTGGTCATTTCACCTGACAAATGTCGCTTTCCATATTGGTTTAATTTACGCTCCATGAAAGTCATTCATGTGGTTTATTTATAGTTTGTAAAGCACTGTGGTTGATATACGCTCAATGTAATACAGAGTGGTTGACTTACGATCCATGTAGGCCTGCTCAGTGCTGTGTGGATAACTTAAAGTTTCAGTGTACATTTTTGTGGTTGTGTCAGTAGGACTATAGTGTAGTGGTTGACTTACGGTCTGGGAAGGCCTCCTCTTTGTCTTCACGTTCCTCGTCCTCGCTGCCCCCGTCTCCCAGCAGGATCTCTCTCTGTTTGGACACGGCCTTGGTGGCAGCCTGGCGCACCGTACGCACCTTACGGCTCACCTCCTCATCACTGTCATCTACACACAGAAAGACGTAGTCAGGTTATAACACAGTCATTATAACTGGTACACACACACACACACCTCAGTGCATGAGTCTTACCTGCAGGCCGTTTTCTCTTGGGTGTCCTCTTAGTGGGCTTTGCCACCTTGGCTGTTTTTCCCTTTTTCCCTCGTTTAGCTTCAAAGTCACTCCCTCCATCCTCGTCATCCTCCTCTCCAAAGTCGTTGCCTTCCTCACTGCCAAAGTCATCTGCACCCAAACAGAAACATTCACCACTAGCACGGTCCCAAAACTCCTATCCCTAGTCCCCTTTCAATAGCCCACACACTGAGTTAGACCCAAACCCATATAACCTTAGCATCATACATTTATCAGAAATGAAGATTTAACAAACATAATATTGTTAATCACCCAGAATGGCTTACCTGCTGAATCATTTTGGGATTTTGAGAGTTTTTCATCAGAATCCTCACTGAAACCAAAAACAACAACTGAGCAACAAGCACCAAAGGAGGCAGATACAGTTCCTCTACACATCAAGGCCGGATATTATAGAACCGCTTAATCTTGAGTTGAGCCCTCAACTCGTATTTCGAAATAATGCTTGACGACAACGTGAGATGTTCACTGAAGTGCGAGTTAGGATTCAGCCTTGTGCTGCTGTTCTCTGGACTTACCTGTCCTCCTGAGAGTTCTTTGACCGCTTGCGCTTCACCTCACGAGGAGCCGCACGAGGCTTCTTAGGCTTGTCTGAGTTCCTCCCATACTCCTCATCTACAAGGGAAGGGAAAGGGGGTTACACACTCACAGTTTAGCTACAGGGGAGAGGGGTTGCAGTTGCACACACACACACACACACACACTCTTGCCCTCCCACCTGCATCATCAGACTCTTGGAATTGGGAGTAATTCACCACCTTCTTGTTCCTGTGAAGTAAACAAACAGCCAATCAGAAATTCCCTTTCCTGTTTTTAGTCAGTTAGGAAGACTGTCGTTGTAGGACAAAACATGCAGGAATAATCATAATCACAGCCGTTCCCTACCGTACAGGTTACATGCTGTCAGAGTGACCCAGTCATCTTACTCAGCCCTCTCCTCACAGAGGACACACTAAGGCTAAAGGGTACAAATTAATAATCTAAGGTGGCTATTAATCTGCACCAATCTCAACACACAGGGTAGATTAAAGATACATGTCTTTTGAATGTCCAATGCTTTATGTGAGTCCAGATGGGCCCAATTATATAATGTTAGCTATGTAGGCCTACCTAGTTCTACTAATTCACAAATACGCTTTTCACAAAATCATGCTGCTCTGAACAATACCCTGCAAGCTGGAATATTGGCCTGATAATATCTTGTGGTGGTGACTCAAGACCATGCTATCCCACTGATTGTGTGATCGGCACTGGCCCTAGAAACAAACAGAAGTCTTCAGATGAGAGATTAGACAAACATAACACTATGAACCCAATCCGGTTCATATAAAATGCCCAACTCTATACGGTTCTTATCTCCAGTAAGAGGATAATATGTGTCAGAATGCAGCTAAAGATTTCAGGAGCAACAGGGTTATCAAATCTCAGCTCCCTCTATTCTACCACACTCAGCGGTCAACCATGTATCAGCAGCATGTGTTGCATGCGTTTTAATAATCAAGCTCCCTCACACAGACAGGGAGTTTTAGTAAACTGGTGTCCCACTTCTCCAGTTTCAAGGGCTCGTTTGGGAATGTGGATGAGTGGAATGGTTGAACGCACGCACGCACACTGAAATTAAATGTTTGCAGGTTACATTTCCATTTAACTAGGCAAGTCAGTTAAGAACAAATTCTTATGTACAATGACGGCCTACCCCGGCTAAACCCTGACAACGCTGGGCAAATTGTGCGCCACCCTATGGGACTCCCAATCATGGCCAGTTGTGATACAGCCTGAATTCGAACCAGGGTGTCTGTAGTGACGCCTCTAGCACTGAGATGCAGTTCCTTAGACCACCTCGCCACTTTATTCTCTCTTTGCGTCTAACACTGGACAAGCCAGAAGATTTAAATATTTAAAATAGTTTCAGGCAGTCTGACAAAAGTTGATTTCCAAACTGTTTCAATGGTTGATAGGCTTTTTCCAATGACACAAAACAACAATGTGAGGAAGACACTATTAATGATAATGAATGGATACAGACATGTTGGAATGCCCAGTTATGTTCATAAACTGCAGTCATTTATATCTGAGCTTATAAGACCATCCATTACCTCGACTAACCGGTACCCCCTGTATAAAGCCTGGGCATTGGTATTTTACTGCTGCTCTTTAATATTTTTTTTACTTTTATTTATTTTTTGTTGTTTGTATTTTTCTTAAAACTGCATTGTTGGTTAAGGGCTCGTAAGTAAACATTTCACTGTAAGGTCTACAGGCCAACAGGTCTACCTGTTGTATTCAGCGCATGTGACCAATAAAATTGGACTTGATTCATATATGCCAATGAAACTGAATATCATGGACTCAAACGTAATTCCTCTGCTGGAGGTGTAAAACACAAAAAGGGGACATATCTGCATATGTTATGCTCTTGTGAAGGCTGGCTGAATTCAGCATGTTTACAGATTCTCCCTTCCCGCCATTTTTGTTTGCTTGGAAATGATGATACTGGAGACTTATCAGAAGTGTAATCTAGCATTTATAGTGGCTCAGAAATTCATTACCATTAATTGGAAGGTTGGTTATCCTCCCACAATGGATGGCAGAAATGTCATGTATCACTAGATTTGATTCATTACAAGATTAAAGGTATACTGTGCAACTTTCATAAGTTCTGGATGCCTTATATGAAATACTGTACAACAAAAGGAGTCCATTTAGAAAACATGCCCACTTAAGTGGAGATACCTATTCAGGCAATCCCTAACTGCTGGGCTGCCCAGTCATGGCCCTGGGGGTTTGCCGTACTGTTGGTTAATGAATGTTTCACTAAGATCCTAAAGCTGAGTGGGGTGTGCTGAGTTGGGGCGCTGCAGGGTGGTGGATCCCTAGGGGCAGGACAGGGCAATCCAGCTATATAGTGTGCACAAGTAAAAACAGCTCTACAGTACTATTAGGCCTATAATGAATTACAGTACCCTCAATTATTGGGACAGCTAATCATTTTTTCTTCTTTTGGCTCTATACTCCCAAGTCTGGATTTGAAATCAAACAATGACGTTTAAGTGCAGACTGTTCGCTTTAATTTGAGGGTGTATTTTCATCTGTATTGGGAGACCCTTTAGAAATTAGAACACTTGTTGTACATAGTCCCCACCCATTTTAAGGGACCAAAAGTATTGGGCCAAATTCACTTGTATGTGTATTAAAAGTAGTAAAAAGTATTTGGTCCCACATTCATAGCACACAATGACTACATCAAGCTTGAGACTCCACACATTTGTTGGATGCATTTGCTGTTTGTTTTTGGTTGTTTCAGATTATTTTGTGCCCAATTGAAATGAATGGTAAATAATGTAGTCATTTTGGAGTCATGTCTATTGTAAATAAGAATAGAATGTTCCTAAACACTTCTACACGAATGTGGATGCTACCATGATTACCCAGTAATCCTGAATGAATTGTGAATGATAATTAGTGAGAAAGTTAGATGCACAAATATCATACCCCTTCAAATTCTAACCTCCCCTGTTATTGTGATGGTGAGAAAAACAGCTCTACAGGAGGTATTAAAAATAAATAAATGTAACCTTTATTTAACTAGGCAAGTCAGTTAAGAACAAATTCTTATTTACAATAACGGCCTACCCCAGACAGCGCTGGGCCAATTGTGCACCACCCTATGGGAATCCCAATCATGGCCAGATGTGACAGCCTGGATTCGAACCAGGGACTGTAGTGACACCTCTTGCACTGAGATGCAGTGCCTTAGACAGCTGCACCACTCAGATTATCTGTAATCATGGTAGAATCCACATTCATGTTGAAGTGTTCAGAAACATATTATACACTTAATTACAATTAAAGTGACTGCAAAATGGTCATAGATGGTCTTAGATGCCCAAGAACATTCTGAGGGAGGACCCCTGTCAGGTTATACCCCCCACTTCTAAAACCAAAGTTTTGCATCTGCACTGCTGACCACAGGCCATGCTTAATATTTTGTTGCCACCCTGACCTCCCAACACACAATAGTGACTGGAAGCACCCTTATTGTAGTAGTATAGGCTAACAGTCCCACACATGGTTAAATTAGCTAACGGGAGCGAGGAAGAGTACTCAGGGCAATAAGTAATTCTACAAGCGGTTAGATTGTAAGGCCAGGCCCTGTCGCCACCTTGCAACAGACAGACAGGCCGAAAGCTGACCACCACTAGAACAGTGACCGTAATGAGACAAAATATCGAGGGACTGGGACCCGCGAATTACCTGGAAGGAATAGAGCCTGGGTTGCCTGCGACGCCACATTGCTACTTTTTTTTTTGCATATCAGTGGGCGCAATATCGGTTTCATTGTTTGTGGAAACCAAATAAACTCCACGATTTACGACTGAATTGAGCGGCGACTAGTGTGGGCAGACTGGACCGGTGTCACAAATGTACAAACGACTGATTTCAGCACCCAAAATAGCCCGCAGTTACACACGACATTGTTCAGTGTAATTGGGGCCTGAAATATGTATTTTATATATATTAAAACGTAATTTTATGTGACCTCTGCCGTCCACACTAGTCGCCGCACAAATCATCATAAACCGTTGAGTTAAATCGGCTCTTTGCGGTTACAGTGTTGCAACATTCGGCTGGCGCGTGCTTCGTTTCCGATAGCATGCTACATTGTATCAACAAGTATCGTCCATTTGTTGGTGGTTTTCTTGAGATACAAAGACGAATTTTTTTATTCGCTCAAATGCGACCCTTTCGGTCTTTTCAGGCAGTGAAGAGCTAGGCATGGGGGGTGTGGTGACTTCTAAAGCCACTCCGCCCCCTCTGACACACTTCCAGTGTTCATTTACTGCCATCAGTGAAAATGTAGTTCCTCCGCTCTCTCCTTCTCCTACCGCGTTTTCACTGAAAACCAACAGGGCTGTCTTCGGCCTTTTTAAATGTAATTGTTCCCTAGTAATAAAGACTATCAAAATATACGACAATTGCATTTTAAATGGAGTTAGTGCAGACGTCGCAAGGCTGCGCGCTAACAATAGCACATCCCATGAGCTGATGTCTACCTCTAGCCCTGGTTTTTATAAGCTTTTCAGAGTCTCCCGTGGATGAATGGGTAGCCATATTCCCCAGTCTGTCTCCTTCCCCTTTCACGCAAAATACCAGGCCATGCCACAGTCCAGGGACATATAAAACAATGGTAAATCAGACAAAACATATGGTTAGTGCACCAAATGATGTTCGCGTTGGATCGTTTTTTAGGCATGATTTGCACCAGATGCACGCACACACGCCAAGGTACGCGCAATACAGACATTTCAACCTAACCATGGCGAACATTCCACATAGTAAGGAATCATGCTATCAAGTGCGTGCACGACAAGAAGAAAAAAAACATTTACATAAATGTTTAATCAAATAAACGCAACGGTGACTAAAATGCACAACATGGTAGCGACGTGCGTGTTGCCTGCGAAAGGCAACGTGCACACCGTGCAGCCTCAGCGGAGGACATATTAGGAAAAACCTACCTCACTGGTCTTGACATTTTGCAGAAATACTGTAGAGGTTAAGAATGTAAGAAAGGGGAAAGGAAATCTAGAAAAATAAAAACAAAATCGTCCCGCTCTGCAACTCCAAAGGGCGCAACGAGACCTTCCAACTCCAACGCCCCGGCTACAGCGTAAAACTAAATCTAAGGCAACGATTTGTCTTCCAAACGCGATTTTAGTTTAATTTTTTACCTTCAGCTACTCAAAATGGTGAATAAAACAAACTGAAACTGCAGCCTATGCGCAACCTAACCTAGTGGCCCTTGGCATAAAAGACCGCCCATCGTCGCCGCTGAGAGGAGAGCATCAACACTCCAAAGCTTCCATTGGGCAGTTTGAATGATAATTTACTTTTTGGTTGGATGTTTAAGTTGCTCATCAAACCCAGTGGTTCAACCCATTTACCCTCCCCCCTTTCAAAGATAGGTTGAGAATGCACTGCTAAGAAAACAAAAAGAGGCCCTCAGTGTGGATGCAAGTTGCCCGAATCTGTGTTCGAAATGACCACAATGTAACTTTCTATTGGGAGATATGCGCGGCCTGCCGTAGTTAGTTACATGAGTGTCTATAGAAGGCTATGCATTTGTAATTATTTTATTTTCCACTGAGGAGGGCTTGGGGTGCTGACACTGTATCCCCAGGCACTAAATAGTAAGCTTAATTGCACAGAAGACAGTCAGGTATAAATTTGGTTCTACTGTTTGAAAAATAGTGCAGAGTAATACCCTCCTCGCCAGTATCAGAATTTCCAAACAACTATCTGATGTTAAATGCAAAGAATTTGAAACAGAAAAATATACATCAGGTTTTAGGCTACATCAACAGTATAGCTTTTCCATGTCAGTATTTGAAGGTGAGGGACATGGACTGTCCCTACAATAAATGCGTTAATTTTATACTGATGACAATACAGCTTGGAGGGGGGTATTCTGATACTGTCTTTATTCATAGCTTTTGTTGACAAATATCCTTGACATTTGAAGAGATTGTCTCGTGATGAATGAGAGGATTGTGCTGAGACTGTTTGATTGTTAGACTATGTGTAGTATCTATTTCACGTATATGTTTTTCTCCCTCCATAGCAAAGTGAGGAGCTGGAATTATTGTGGATCTCCAAGGACATGAATCCACTAATCGCTTGAAGGCCTCCATTACCTGCATTTAGCCTCCGCTACACAGCCACAGAGCACTAGAAATGATAATGTATTTCAATAGAGAACATTTAGAATTCGAAATAAAGAGAACTCCACGGAGGATGCACAAGTAGAATGGACTGAGAGTTGTTTTCTGGGAAAAGGGGATTTTAAATAACCGATGTCCATCACTAACAACCCAATGGGCACACCACGTTTTTTCAATGTGGAGAATTGGGTAATATTTGGTAGATAGGTTGATCAATGAGATTTCAACTTATTTTTACCCACTCAAAAAAACTGCCTAAAGTTTGTTGAATTCCCAATGTGTTATCGTTATGCTTTGAACCATCTAACAGCACACACAAATTGGAATGGAAAATCTATGTCGGATTTTTGGTTTAGTTGTCAGCAAAATGTGTTACCACTGTGCTTTCAACCATTTAAAAGCACACCAAAGTTCAAATGGGAGTATAATGTCAGATATTTTGTTAATTTATACAACAATTTAATGTGTTGTCACTGTGCTTCAAATTATAGCTCAACCAAATGGCCTGGATTGCAATTGAGATTATTAAAGTACATGGTGCAGGTTCTCAATGCCATTTGAGATTCTGTGCAGATTATTATAGCAATTGTGAAGATTTTCACACCCCTGCGACCCTGAACATGCACACTATCTATGATTACATAAGAAGTTATTTATTTTTCCAGTATCCTCAAAATGTGGCCAATGATGTGCTACTCATTTTAAGGTTAAATAAATACTGTTACATTAGTTTCTAAGACAGCCTTAAAGGTATACTTCGGGATTTTGTCAATAAGGCCCTTTATCTACTTCCCCAGAGTAAGATGAACTATGAGATGCAGTATTTATGTCTCTGCGTGCAGTTTGAAGGAAGTTGCTAACTAGCGCTAGTGCAATTGCTAATGTTAGACTTCCAGTCATTGCGCTAACGCTAGTTAGCATTGGACACAGAGACATAAAAATGGTATCCACAAGTTCATCTGACTCTTGCCAAAATCCTGAAGTAACCCTATAAGATTAGGCTATTTACTGTCTTGCAAAAGTAAAATTGAATTGTGTTTGGTTGACAATGCAACTAAATAACAACATTTAAAGGAGATGTATCTACTGCTTGAATGGTTACATCTGAGCCACTGGCTTAATCCTATTTTTTACTTTTACTTTTGGTTGAGATGGAGACGTGAAACCATCGTATCATTTGTTAACTTGTTGACAAGTTAATAGGCTGTTTACCATATTGCAAAAGTGACATTGAATTGTGTTTGTTGTCAACGCAATAAAATATACGCTTTTGAAAGAGATGTATTTTCTGCTTGGATAGCTCCATATGTGCCACTTAGTGTGGCTTTATTTCCAGTTTGTTTACAAATGAATAATTGATATGTTGGATTCAAGTCTCCATTTCAACCAAAAATCTAAGTTAAAGAATATAACTAAATCAAATCAAACTTTAAATGCACTTATATAGTTTGATTTGATTCAAAACCATTCTTTAACATAGATTTTAGGTTGAGATGGAGACGTGAATCCAACATATTAAAGATTAACTTGAAGACTACATTTCAAATCAACCAAAGCTTGAAGCCCTGGGCCTATATGTATTGTCTATTTTTAGTTGAATCCTGGGTTGAATTGAAACAATAGTTGTTGATGACTTCCCAAATGCTGTATAGGCTTAAATAGAATAATTGATTGATAAAGTATGGTTACATTTCATTTGCTCTGTTGAACCTACTGTTTAGAATGACTTCGATAGCAACAGTTAATCTATTAAGTGTAGATTGTTCAACAATCATTCTCACAATAGCACTTTGGTAATAGTCAGTGACAAATATCAAGGCTAAGCAGGAATGGGAGACTGATGGGGTAGCTGTAGATTTATCAACTCTCTAGTAGGAGGTGCTGCCCAGACAATTTGTTATTTTTATAGTGGGTATAATGTTGAAGATCTGACGTTGTTTCAAAGGTACAAATTCAGCATATTTTATACAAGGTTTGTCTATGCTGAAAATTGGTTACCATGATGACGTAATCCTATGGTTTAAATTTTACCCTCAAAACAACAGTTGAGGACATTTTTCAAATCAAATGTATTTTCCACATAGATTCCACATCACAATACGTTGACATTGACCAATTGCATAGAAACAATGTTGATTTAATCATTTTGTGTCCAGTGGGAATGTCACAAAGGGCTATGTAGTAGAGGTTTCGATAACTCAGGGTCAAGGACCTGTTCAGGGGGATGTAACATTGCACAATGTCATTCAGATGTAGAACAAATATGGGTATTTCTCATAGAATAGGGAATCATGTCAGCTCCATTCATTCTATTTCTATCTGCATCTTTTACGTTCCACATCACTAAACACAGACCTAGTTGTTCTATTTGATTTGTCCCATGCCAGATTTGGTTGAATTTTGCTTGTGTGTAAAATGAATAAGCTCAATTGTTGAGCACGAATGTTCCCAATAACAGCCCCAGGAATCAGTGGAAGAATAGAGGGCCAGCCATTTTACTTTACCATTAGGAGCAAGTAACATGCATTTAGCAGGACCCGCTACAACATCTGCTAAACTTTATACTTGACCAAGACACTTTGATTTGATTTGATTTGTTGTAAAGTCATACCATTATAAGGGCAAATGGACCTCTGCTCTCTCACCTTTAATTTCTCTAACCTCTGGTGTCAATCATTGTTGTGCACCAGTCATGGATGAATCTGAGATATGCTATGAATTATGTCAAATAGCAATACATTACCCACAGCTAGATGTAACACAGGACCTGGAAAAATAATATGAATATAGTACATTGCCAAAAAGGGAAGTGAATCCTTCCAAGCTGGTCCCAAGGGTCAAACATCTTTATTTGAGCTTTTGATACAACTACTATAATTCACCAAATAAGAAACTGTACATAGTTCTTGCGTAGTTCCAACAGCACATTCCCTCTGTGTGATAACATTTTGAAGCTGATCTAATTTAAAGTGTAGTACACGTGTAGTACCGAAGAGTAGGGATTTGCTCAAATTGTAGATTATGTTCAGTGCTGGTTTGGAAAGGGAAGTGTTGTCAACGAGCAGTGTGTGTGTGTCTGTGTGTGTGTGTGTGTGAAATGTTTTCAATAAGAGTTTGAAGTTGTGTAGAGCTTAGAACTGGGCGACACTGTTGCGGGGATGACCAATAATATTATAACTGCTATATGTAGTGAACAGCGAAGAATAGATCCATGATCAAGATACAGTTGTAGAAAATAATGTTGAAACACAGGGATTTAAACATAGTATTGAATAAACAATGAATTAACTTATACATGACAAACATTGAGGGGTGTTTCAGAGTAGTCAGAAGCATTGTGTGGTGTGTATGGAAGGTGTGTGCATGCTACCTCTGGGTTGTAAATGTATCAGGTGAAGCAGCTTAAAAAATGTATGCTGTCTGTCTTCTGTGTGAGATCAGATGGACCTCTGTCTCTCTGGGTTTAGGGATGATACTGGAATAAGGAGAAGACATGTTTCCATGGTAACCAGGTGAGATAGTTTCTCCCCTCGACATCATCACCTTATTATGCTTTTTGTCCATTCCGCAATGATCCAGCATCTGAGTTTAAGCTTACCTAAAATTGATGGAATTAGATGCCAATCTTTCTAAAGGTCTTCTGATTTCTCAGGGGGAAAAATAAACATTGATTTTGGGGTGTAAGGTTGCTAAAGGTTGTTTCCAAGGTTGCCAAAAAATAAACATTTTGTCATTTACCCAACATGCCAGAGCAGAGATATTTCATTGTTTCAGCTTTCTGTAAACCTCAGGTACATAGAAAAAGTAGTTGATCCTCTCTGCCATCATGCCTTGCATCCAGAGCCATTTCAAACTTCAGCCTTTATGAATTCTTGAACTACAGGGAACAGCTACTCCATTTCACGATGCACTAATACCCTCACATTCCTTCTGCCTCAAATCAGTTACAAATTTAGGCCAGGGAACTGTGGCAATTTGTGACATTAATGGATGAAAGCCAGTTCCCAACACCAGGAATTTCCTACCCCTGGACTAAGAGCTATGTAAAGTGGCTAGGGGCAGAAATAGAACCAGGCCAGCCACAGCAGTTGCTGGATCAGTAATACATCTGCCGGTGTTGTACTGCTATCTACTGGTTAGAGAATGATATTACAAACCATCCATAGAAACTGTCCGATCTTGTACGTGAATGTTCTTTTTTCAAGATGAACGCACATAACAATGAAATCACACTGAAATTACACGAGGGCATAGCCTACTGTGAAGCCTGACTCACATGATAGCTGATCTGAGAAGATTCTGGGTTATCTGTGCCCAATCATTTTTGCACCATGTTTTGTGCTGCTACCATGTTGCGCTGCTGCTATGTTGTAATGCTACCATGTTGTTGTCATGTTGTGTTCCTATCATGCTGTGTTTTCATGTGTTGCTGCCATGTTGTCATCCTAGGTCTCTCTTTTTGTAGTGTGGTCTTGTCGTGATGTGTGTTTTGTCTTATATTGTACATTAATTTTATTTTTAATCTCAGCCCCATCCCTGCAGGAGGCATTTTGCTTTCTGGTAGGCCGTCATTGTTAATAAGAATTTGTTCTTAACTGACTTGCCTAGTTAAATAAAGGTTAAATAAATAAATAAAATCAGGGTTATCTGTTGATAAGCTTCAACTTGTCTTTCAACAGCTTATGTCTGTGTCCTCCTGGTAGAGTTAGAAAGAGAGAGAGCGAGAGAGAGAGAGAGAGAGAGAATGAAAGAAAGAAAATGCTCAGGGCTAAATTAATTTCCATGAATGAATTTGCTATTTAAAGACTTACAGTTGAAGTCAGAAGTTTACATACACTTAGGTTGGAGTCACACATTTCTTGTTAACAAACTATAGTTTTGGAAAGTCGCTAAGGACATCTACTTTGTGCATGACACAATAGATTTTTCCAATAATTGTTTACAGACAGATTATTTCACTGTATCACAATTCCAGTGGGTCAGTAGTTTACATACACTAAGTTGACTGGTCCTTTAAACAGCTTGGAAAATTCCAGAAAAATATGTCATGGCTTTAGAAGCTTCTGATAGGCTAAATTACATAATTTGATTCAATTGGAGGTGTACCTGTGGATGTATTTCAAGGCCTACCTTCAAACTCAGTGCCTCTTTGCTTGACATCACGGGAAAATCAAAAGAAATCAGCCAAGACCTCCACAAGTCTGGTTCATCCTTGGGAGCAATTTCCAAACGCCTGAAGGTACCACGTTCATCTGTACAAACAAAAGTATGCACGTATAAACACCATGGGACCACTCATCCGTCATACCGCTCAGGAAGGAGATGCGTTCTGTCTCCTAGAGATAAATGTATTTTGGTGAAAAAAGTGCAAATCAATCCCAGAATAACAGCAAAGGACCTTGTGAAGATGCTGGAGGAAACAGGTACAAAAGTGTCTATATCCTCATTTAAACGAGTCCTATATCGACATTACCTGAAAGGCCGCTCAGCAAGGAAGAAGCCACTGCTCCAAAACCGCCCTTAAAAAAGCCAGACTACGGTTTGCAACTGCACATGGGGTCAAAGATCGTACTTTTTGGAGAAATGTCCTCTGGTCTGATGAAACAAAAATAGGCCTGTTTGGCCATAATGACCATTGTTATGTTTGGAAGAAAAAGGGGTAGGCCGGCAAGCCGAAGAACACCATCCCAACCGTGAAGCACGGGGGTGGCAGCATCATGGTGTGGGGGTGCTTTGCTGTAGGAGGGACTGGTGCACTTCAGAAAAAAGATTGCATAATGAGGCAGGAAAATTATGTGGATATGTTGAAGCAACATCTCAAGACATCTTTCAGGAAGTTAAAGCTTGGTTGCAAATGGGTCTTTCAAATGGACAACGACCCCAAGCCTACTTCCAAAGTTATGGCAAAATGGCTTAAGGACAACAATTTCAAGGTATTGGAGTCGCCATCACATTGAGCCTTGACCTCAATCCTATAGAAAATGTGTGGGCAGAACTGAAAAATTGTTTGCGAGCAAGGAGGCCTACAAACCTGACTCAGTTACACCAGCTCTGTCAGGAGGAATGGGTCAAAATTTACCCAACTTATTGTGGGACGCTTGTGGAAGGCTCCCCGAAACGTTTGACCCAAGTTAAACAATTTAAAGGCAATGCTACCAAATACTAATTGAGTGCATGTAAACTTCTGACCCACTGGGAATGTGATGAATGAAATAAAATATGAAATAAATCATTCTCTCTACTATTATTCAGACATTTCAGATTCTTAAAATAAAGTGGTGATCCTAACTGACCTAAAACAGGGAATTTGTACTAAGTTTAAATGACAGAAATTGTGAAAAACTGAGTTTAAATGTATTTGGCTAAGGTGTATGTAAACTTCCGACGTAAACTGTATGTCATTTCTTCTGGCAGAGAAGTCATTTTTTTATCCCTTGCTTTTTCTGTTTCATCCCTTACTTTCTCAGTTCTTTCTCTAAATTAGTTGCTCTGGGGGGTTTATTGGACGAGTGGACCCTACTTCAGAAGAGATAGTGGGGGAGCGAGGGACACGAAGAGAGCGAGACAGAGACAGAGATAGAGTCTGTGTGTTTGTTTCTGTCACAATGAGAACTCTGCAGTTTTATGAATTCAGCTTACCAGTGTTATGACAGGGATTGCATCCCCTGCTGAGAATTGCTATACTCATCATGTCACCAGCTCTCCATTTAACCCTTCCATTCATATTCTAGTACCAATAATAAATATACTGGACAAAAATGTAAACACAACATGTAAAGTGTTGGTCCCATGTTTCATGAGCTGAAATAAAAGATCCCAGAAGTGTTCCATACGCACAAAAATCCTATTTCTCTACAATTTTGTGCACAAATTTGTTTATAGTGAGCATTTCTCCTCTAATTTTTTTTATATACTGATTTACTTATAGGAACTGTAACTCAGTGAAATCTTTGAAATTGATGCATGTTGCGTTTATATTTTTGTTCAGTATAGCATGTGATGTCCTTTGTTAAACTTTCAAAAAACTTTTCTAATGAATCACTGTGTGAGTTTGACTCCAGTATGAGGATGAGGCCCATTCACTTTCTGTAGAGAATGGATGTGTACACTCCATTCAGTATTTATTTGGAGTGAAGCAACATTTTTTAAATTTGGCTCTATAGTCCAGCATTTTATATTTGATATAAAAGGTTTCATATGATGCAACAGTACAAAAGGTCAGTTGAGGGTATTTTCATACATATATCATAACACAAGGCGAGTGAGCCTTGTTTCCGTGAAGCAAAGAACGTTACAGTCTCCAGAGGGACATCAGAGACTGTAACGTTCTGTGCTTCACGGAAACGCTAACGGAATCGGTACAGCCAGCTGGTTTCTTCACACATCGCGCCAACAGAAACAAACATCTTTCTGTAAGAAGAGGGGCGGGGGCGTATGCCTTATGGTTAACGAGACGTGGTGTGATCACAACAACATACAGGAACTCAAGTCCTTCTGTTCACCTGATTTAGAATTCCTCACAATCAAATGTTGACCGTTTTATCTACCAAGGGAATTCTCTTCGATTATAATCACAGCCATATATATTCCCCCCCAAGCAGACACATCGATGGCCCTGAATAAACTTTATTTGACTCTTTGCAAACTGGAAACCACATATCCTGAGGCTGCATTCACTGTAGCTGGGGATTTTAACAAGGCTAATCTGAAAACAAGACTGCCTAAAAAAAAATATATATCAAATGTATTTATATAGCCCTTCGTACATCAGCTGATATCTCAAAGTGCTCTACAGAAACCCAGCCTAAAACCCCAAACAGCAAGCAATGCAGGTGTAGAAGCACGGTGGCTAGGAAAAACTCCCTAGAAAGGCCAAAACCTAGGAAGAAACCTAGAGAGGAACCAGGCTATGTGGGGTGCCGGGTGGAGATTATAACAGAACATGGCCAAGATGTTCAAATGTTCGAGGCCTCCCGGGTGGCGCAGTGGTTAAGGGCCCAGGGACTCTGTGCCATGGCTCTGTCGTAACCGGCCGCGACCGGGAGGTCCGTGGGGCGACGCACAATTGGCCTAGTGTCGTCCGGATTAGGGAGGGATTGGTCGGTAGGGATCTCCTTGTCTTATCGCGCACCAGCGACTCCTGTGGCGGGTCGGGCGCAGTGCGCGCTAGCCAAGGTTGCCAGGTGAACGGTGTAGCCTCCGACACATTGGTGCGGCTGGCTTCCGGGTTGGATGCGCGCTGTGTTAAGAAGCAGTACGGTTGGTTGGGTTGTGTATCGGAGGACGCATGACATTCAGCCTTTGTCTCTCCCGAGCCCGTACGGGAGTTGTAGCAATGAGACAAGATAGTAGCTACTACAACAATTGGATACCACGAAATTGGGGAGAAAAAGGGGTAAAATTTAAAAAAAAAAAAGATGTTCAAATGTTCATAAATGACCAGCATTGCTTCCAACAACAACATTAACAAATACGCTGATTCGGTGAGCGAGTTCATTAGAAAGTGCATTGAAGATGTCGTTCCCATAGCAACGATTAAAACGATTAACATATTCCCAAACCAGAAACCGTGGATTGATGGCAGCATTTGCGTGAAACTGAAAGCGCAAACCACTGCTATTAACCAGGTGACCTGAAACATGACCGAATACAAACAGTGTAGCTATTCCCTCCGCAAGGCAATCAAACAAGCTAAGCGTCAGTATAGAGACAAAGTAGAGTCACAATTCAACGGCTCAGACACAAGAGGTATGTGGCAGGGTCTACAGTCAATCACGGATTACAAAAAGAAAACCAGCCCCGTCACGGACCAGGATGTCTTGCTCCCAGGCAGACTAAATAACTTTTTTTGCCCGCTTTGAGGACAATACAGTGCCACTGACACGGCCTGCAACCAAAACCTGCAGACTCTCCTTCACTGCAGCCAACGTGAGTAAAACATTTAAACGTGTTAACCCTCGCAAGGCTGCAGGCCCAGACGGCATCCCCAGCCGCGCCCTCAGAGCATGCGCAGACCAGCTGGCTGGTGTGTTTACGGACATATTCAATCAATCCTTATCCCAGTCTGCTGTTCCCACATGCTTCAAGAGGGCCACCATGGTCCCTGTTTCCAAGAAAGCTAAGGTAACTGAACTAAACGACTACCGCCCCGTAGCACTCACTTCCGTCATCATGAAGTGCTTTGAGAGACTAGTCAGGGACCACCTTCTGGTGGCATATGTATGTATGGTCACTGTGGAGATGACGTCGTTGATACACTTATTGATAAAGCCGTTGACTGAGGTGGTGTACTCCTCAATGCCCTTGGATGAATCCCGGAACTTATTCCAGTCTGTGCTAGCAAAACAGTCCTGTAGCGTAGCATCCACGTGATCTAACCACTTCCGTATCGAGCTAGTCACTGGTACTTCCTGCTTTAGTTTTTGCTTGTAAGCAGGAATCAAGAGGATATAATTATGTTCAGATTTGCCAAATGGAGGGTGAGGGAGAGCTTTGTATGTGTCTCTGTGTGTGGAGTAATGGTGGTCTTAAGTTTTATTTCCTTTGGTTGCACATGTGACATGCTGATAGAAACGAGGTAAAACGGACTTAAGTTTGCCTACGTTGTCACAACAGGTTAAAGCCAGCCAGCTCTATATTATCCGTGTCGTCGTTTATCCACGTTTCGGTGAAACATAAGATATTACAGTTTTTTATGTCCCGTTGGTAGGATATTCTTAATCGTAGATCATCCAGTTTGTTTACCAATGATTACATGTTGGCCAATAATGCGGAGGGTAGTGGTGGTTTGCCTACTAGTCTGCAAGTTCTTACAAGGCGCCCCGCCCTCAGCCCCCTTTTTCTCCGTCTATTCTTCATGCGGATTATGGGGATTTAGGCCTTGTCTCGACGAAGTGGTATATCCTTTGCGTCGCTCAATAAATAAAACATCTTTGTCCAGTTTGAGGTGAGTAATCGCTGTTCTGATGTCCAGAAGCTCTTTTCGGTCATAAAAGATGGTAGCAGCAACATTATGTACAAAATGAGTTACAAACAATGCAAAAAAACAAACAAAATAGCACAGTTGATTAGGAGTCCATAAAATGGCAGCCTCCAAGACCATTAGTCCAATAAAAAAAACTAAAAAGCAAATTATTATGCTCAGTCAGCTGTGCCACACAAGTAATAAAAAAATGTATCTATTACCACTGTGATCATATACCAAACACTTATTAAATATACTTTCAAAATGGCTGTAGAAGAACATAATTGGCAGGGCAATTCAAGCATAGCCAATATGCAGTGACAATGTATTGGGCCTATAGCCTACTGCACAAACCTCATTCCTACAGAACTGTTTTAGTTGGTTAACATTCAACTGCATTGGGCAGTAAATCAGTGTCACACAGTGTTTCTTGGTAGTCTTAAACAGATCCATTTTGAAACAAAGTATACACCTCACACACATGGTTAAGGACGGAAAAAAAGGCACCATGTCAGATATTGAGTTGAAATGTATTCAATTTTGATTTTGCATCCCAATATTACACTTTATATGCATCACAGAAAAATGACATATAACAAAAATGTTTGCCGTAGAAAAGCAATATGTTGATTCATTATGAAATTATGAAAAATATGAATAATATTCCATCCATGAGGCCGCTAGATGGCGATTCGGTAATTTGACTGCAAGAAAGGGTTTTAATGTTGCATAGGCTTACGTTTTAAATAATATTTAATGAAAATATGAACTTTAGATCTCGGTTTGCGTTTTGACAGTAATCTTGACTCAGAAAAGGTTGGTGACCACTGTTGTAGAGGAATGTGTGTGTGTCTGTGTACGCGGTAGGGTGCGTGGGTGGTTAGGTATGTGTGTGCCTGTGTATTCTGGAGGATGTGTTGCGTTTAACCCAGCTCCAGCACTGTTTGATGCCACACGTCTCACCTTATGATAAGCACCTCAAAATATCTCTCTTCCCCCTCTCCTCTTTCCCCTCTCTCTTCTGTTTCCATATACTCTCGTCTCCCTCTTCTCTCTTCTCCATCGCTCCAGATTGTTGAGGAGCTGTCATCTTTCCCGCGCATCTGCAGGGGCGGATCAAAGAGGGGCGGGTGGAGAGAGAGAGAGGGAGATGAAGTGTGTCTGTTTTGGGATAAAAGAGAGGACACGGTGTCTCTCTAACACAGGTTCAAATCTCAACAGCAGATGTGTATTGAAGAGTAGCTTCAGCTTCTATAAACCTGTTCCTTTGTACCTTCGTATCCCAAACTAAGGGAACACTTGATTTAAAAATGGGGTCGCAAAAAATGGGGTCGTGCTTGGTTCATAGACCCTTGTTACGTCAGAAACCTCAGGTAGCTGCTAGAAGCGGTTGTATTAAACAGAGTGGTTTCTGTTTTCTTCCTACAGATATGGCTCTATCCGTTGAATGGTTTAAGCTACAAAATATTATGACCTCATCACTGAAAGATAGGACTCTCAGGAATACGCATGTGTGTTCTGTTTCCCTTTATAATGTCCACAAGTTGCACAGGGCCTATTAGAACAGAGTGGAAAAGACCAGGCACTAAATCAGACTGAGGGAAAAAGAACATCTCAGAAGATCATACAAAATGATCTTCTGAACTTCCCAATACCTTTCTGATTCTGATTTTGTCGTGGAAATATTCAGTCAATAATATTTCCCAAATACCGGCGTTTGTGAGTTCAAATAGACTTTATTACAAAGTAACATGAAGCAACTGCCTCTCCAGCCTCGGAACACACTTTTTATACAGTTTTCATCCTTACATCACACACACAGTAACTCCTCTTTATGTTATTGATTCATCTCCTCTGGCATTTAGCCACCATTATCTTTTTGTCTTGCACCAATTTTTAGTTTGGTTTCACATTAGGGCATAGATTCCATTGGTGGTGTAACCATAGCAACAGTAAACAGGCCATAGCAAGGGTACAAAAATAAACAGACATGCACACTCCCAAGGCAGGTGCATGTCTAATGGTGCTTAAGTAATACAAACCTATGCTCCTAATGCACGTCTAATGAACCTCACTGGACTAGGTAATGGCTTCCTTAGCCCAATGACCTAGACACATATATAGACTGCACTTATTCTGCTTACTACTTACTCTAAGATGTATAATGTGCACACATGTAATGGAAAATTCCCAATAATTTCAGTCACTTAAAACCATACTTCCTTCAGATTGAAATACTTTCAAAAGTATTGTCAGACTGATTTGTAATAGACTGTCATAGCTCCAATAAAAAAAAATAGTATTTAAATCTGAAGAAAGTATGGTTTGAAGTGACTAAAATCAAAAGGTATTGCATAGTTATTTTTACATGGTGGGGTCAGAATTTGTTTTTAATATCAAAATGGGGTCGTGGCCAGGGGAAGTAGGGGTGCTGAGGGGGCTGCAGCACCGCCTAAATTACAATACAAAGATAAGTAATATATATATTTTTTTTTATGTCACCAAATTAGTGCACTAGGCCTTTATTATTCCTGCATGAGCGATGGAAAATAATAGTCAGCAGAGCGGGGAGCAAAGTACCACACCCCCCCCTCGAAAAATACTCATCAGCAGAAAAATTCCCATCAGGAGAACCAACCACATAACGCTGTCTGTTGTTGAGTGTTCCGATTGATCCTGATTTATGACAGTGGGAAGCTAACCCACGTCCTTATGGATGTATAGAGGTTTGGGATAAAACACTGAACTCCATTTCAACAGTTCTTTATTGAGAAACTTTAAATAACATTCAATAACCACACAAGTATGGTCTTTGTTAAAAACAGTGTTGAGTGTTAAAAACAGAACAGCGCTTAAAAAGATAAAAGCATAATCTATAGTGAACTGGGGAAGAAGAAGGGGAATAGACAGTAGAGAGAGAGAGAGAGAGAGAGAGAGAGAGAGAGAGAGAGAGAGAGTACAGCGGGAGGAGATGGAGAGGAGGGGGACCCTTCAACTATACCGCTTTGATACATTAACGATTCAGACTAACACGAATCCTGTTAACTAAACAAACAATGCATCAGCAATCCTCAGTGGGGGGCCATCATAGATGGATAATGGATCTCGTTTCTCTCTTTTCCCCTAAATGCTGCTAATTCACCCATCCATAAATCCCACCTGCTGAGCACAAACTGGTTGAATCAACATTGATTCAATGTAATTTGTCAACAAATTGTGACATGGAATCTACTTGGAAAATAAATAAAAATAAAATAAAATGTTATTTGTCTCATGTGCCGAATACAACAGGTGAAATGCTTACTTACAAGCCCTTTACCAACAATTTTTTAAATATAACAAATAATTAAGGAGAAAAAATAAAGTAAATGTGCGGGGCTACCGGTTACTCTATGTGCGGGGCTACCGGTTACTACCGGTTACTGACTATGCATGATAATAAACAGAGAGTAGCAGCAGCGAAAAAAAGTTGTTAAAGAAGTTGGGGGTAGAAGTTGTTAAAGAAAAAATCTTTGTCCAGTTCGATGTGAGTAATCTCTGTTCTGATGTCCAGAAGTTATTTTCAGGCATAAGTGACAGCAGCAGCAACATTATGTACAGAATAAGTTTAAAATTAAGTTGCAAACTACGCAAAATGTTTTACAAAATAGCACAGCTGGTTAGGAACAAGTAAAACGGCAGACATCCGTTCCGGCACCAATACATTGGATTTGTAAACATTTGTATTTTGAGGGTGAAATTTAAACCACAGGATTATGTAATTATGGTAACCAATTTTCAAGCTATGTCATATCTTCAATATTACATCCAATATCAGAAAAAAATTATAGACTGGGCAGACCCTCCTACTGGAGAGTTGATCTATCTACAGCTATCCCTTTGGTCTCCCATTCAGGGTTTTAACCTAACGCAACCCTGCTTAGCTTTGATAATTGTTACTGACTACTACCAATGTGCTGTCATAACCAATGTGCTATCACTTAACAAATAGATAGTTTCACTGTTGCTATCGAAGCCATTCCAAAGGGGTGAGAAGTGGGTGCGAGGGTGGTGCTGTGGGCTTATTTAAGATACTCTTTGAAGAGGTAGGGTTTCAGATGTTTTCGGAAGATGGGCAGGGAAGCTGGTTCCACCATTGGGGTGCCAGGACAGAGAAGAGCTGGGCTGAGCGGGAGCAGACCCTCCCATATGGGTGGGATAGCTAAGAGATCAGAGGTGGCTGAACGGAGTGCACGGGTTTATTATTTTTTTAAACATTTATTTAACTGGCTGGGGTGTAGGGTTTGAGCATAGCCTGAAGGTAGGGAGGGGCAGTTCCATAGGCAGTTCCATAGTCTTGTAGTGGATGCGAGCTTCAACTAGAAGCCAGTAGTGTGTGGAGGAGTGGGGTGACATCTGAGAACTTGGGAAGGTTGAACCCCAGGCGGGCTGTTCTGGATAAGTTGCGGGGGTTTGATGGCACAAGCCGGGAGCCCAGCCAAAAATGAGTTGCAGTAGTCCAGACGGAAGATGACAAGTGCCTAGATTAGGACCTGCACCACTTCCTGTGTGAGATAGGGTTGTATACTATGGATGTTGTAGAGCTTGGACCTTCAGGAGTGAGTCACTGCTTTGATGTTTGCAGAGAACAACAAGGTGTTGTCCAGGGTCACGCCAAGGTTCTTTGCACTCTGGAAGGGGGACACCGTGGAGTTTTCAACCGTGATGGAGAGGCAGGCCTACCCGGGGAGGAAGAGCAGCTCGGCCTTGTCGAGGTTGAGCTTGAGGAGGTGGCCGACACCCAAGTTGAGATAGCTGCCAGGCATGCGGGCCACCATCTGGGTGTCAGAAAGGGGGAACGAGAAAAGTAGTTGAGTGTCAACCGCAAAGCAATGATAGTAGAGACCATGTGATGATATGACAGAGCCAAGTGATTTGGTGTATAGAGAGAAGAGGGCCTAGAACCGAGCCCTGGGGAACACCAGTCATGAGAGTACGTGATACTGACATAGATCCTCTCCAAGTCACCTGGTAGCAGCGGCCTGCCAGGTAGGACGCAATCCAAGAGTGTGCTGAACATGAGACGCCCAGCTCTGAGAGGGTGGAGAGGAGGATTGGATGGTTCACAGTGTCAAAGGCAGCGAATAGCTCTAGGTGGATGAGAACAGAGGAGAGAGATTTTGCTTTGGCAGTAAGGAGAGAAGAAGAGAAGAGAAGAACAGTCACGGTTGGGTGACCCGCCTTGAACGGGATATGATAGTAGGTGCCAGGCGCACCGGTTTGAGTGTCTCAAGAACTGCAGTTTCCAGTGTGTATCAAGAATGGTCCACCACTCAAAGGACATCCAGCCAACTTTACACATTTGTGGGAAGCATCGGAGGCAGCATGGGCCAGCATTCCGGTGGAACGCTTTCGACACCTTGTAGTCCATGCGCCGCTGAATTGCGGCTGTTCTGAGGGTTAAAGGGTTGCAATTCAATATTAGGAAGGTGTTCCTAATGTTTTGTACACTCAGTGTATTTGGGTAGCATGTGAGATGGAGGAGGAGATGTTGTTTGTGTAGTGTAGTGGTCCCTGGTGCCACTAGGTGTCATCCTTGGAGTTGTTCACTGCAACTAAAGGATCATTACCCCTTTCTGACTGACTTGGACTGCTGTGCCTTGGTCAGGATGATTATTCAATATCTACTTAAAAGGGGATAGAGGAAGTTTTCACTGTATTAGCAAAACATAGAATAGGAAACAGATACAAAGAGGAATTAAAATCCTTTCTATAATCTGGTGTTCAGAGTTAGCCCCAAGCTCTTTCCTGGCTGACTCACTGTTCAAAGACTGAGTTAGCAAAGATGTCACATTTACCCTTACACAAACTCACACAGTTTGACAGTCAGCTACTGTAGCACACTAGAGCTAGGGTAAAAAATATGTAAAAAGGACAGTATAACTGTCTAAATCAGTGTGTCCTAGATAAGAATACTGTGTCTCATATCCCTATACAGATATGTATACCATAGCAAGCCATGGATATGTATAGGGTGAGTGCATCCTGGCTGATATCCTTGTACCATGCATCTGCTCACTCCTGGGGGATGAGTATGGATCCCAGACACCTACTGTATGTACAGTGCCTTGCGAAAGTATTCGGCCCCCTTGAACTTTGCGACCTTTTGCCACATTTCAGGCTTCAAACATAAAGATATAAAACTGTATTTTTTTGTGAATAATCAACAACAAGTGGGACACAATCATGAAGTGGAACGACATTTATTGGATATTTCAAACTTTTTTAACAAATCAAAAACTGAAAAATTGGGCGTGCAAAATTATTCAGCCCCCTTAAGTTAATACTTTGTAGCGCCACCTTTTGCTGTGATTACAGCTGTAAGTCGCTTGGGGTATGTCTCTATCAGTTTTGCACATCGAGAGACTGACATTTTTTCCCATTCCTCCTTGCAAAACAGCTCGAGCTCAGTGAGGTTGGATGGAGAGCATTTGTGAACAGCAGTTTTCAGTTCTTTCCACAGATTCTCGATTGGATTCAGGTCTGGACTTTGACTTGGCCATTCTAACACCTGGATATGTTTATTTTTGAACCATTCCATTGTAGATTTTGCTTTATGTTTTGGATCATTGTCTTGTTGGAAGACAAATCTCCGTCCCAGTCTCAGGTCTTTTGCAGACTCCATCAGGTTTTCTTCCAGAATGGTCCTGTATTTGGCTCCATCCATCTTCCCATCAATTTTAACCATCTTCCCTGTCCCTGCTGAAGAAAAGCAGGCCCAAACCATGATGCTGCCACCACCATGTTTGACAGTGGGGATGGTGTGTTCAGTCAGCTGTGTTGCTTTTAAGCCAAACATAACGTTTTGCATTATTGCCAAAAAGTTCAATTTTGGTTTCATCTGACCAGAGCACCTTCTTCCACATGTTTGGTGTGTCTCCCAGGTGGCTTGTGGCAAACTTTAAACGACACTTTTTATGGATATCTTTAAGAAATGGCTTTCTTCTTGCCACTCTTCCATAAAGGCCAGATTTGTGCAATATATGACTGATTGTTGTCCTATGGACAGAGTCTCCCACCTCAGCTGTAGATCTCTGCAGTTCATCCAGAGTGATCATGGGCCTCTTGGCTGCATCTCTGATCAGTCTTCTCCTTGTATGAGCTGAAAGTTTAGAGGGACGGCCAGGTCTTGGTAGATTTGCAGTGGTCTGATACTCCTTCCATTTCAATATTATCGCTTGCACAGTGCTCCTTGGGATGTTTAAAGCTTGGGAAATCTTTTTGTATCCAAATCCGGCTTTAAACTTCTTCACAACAGTATCTCGGACCTGCCTGGTGTGTTCCTTGTTCTTCATGATGCTCTCTGCGCTTTTAACGGATCTCTGAGACTATCACAGTGCAGGTGCATTTATACGGAGACTTGATTACACACAGGTGGATTGTATTTATCATCAATAGTCATTTAGGTCAACATTGGATCATTCAGAGATCCTCACTGAACTTCTGGAGAGAGTTTGCTGCACTGAAAGTAAAGGGGCTGAATAATTTTGCACGCCCAATTTTTCAGTTTTTGATTTGTTAAAAAAGTTTGAAATATCCAATAAATGTCGTTCCACTTCATGATTGTGTCCCACTTGTTGATTCTTCACAAAAAAATACAGTTATATCTTTATGCTTGAAGCCTGAAATGTGGCAAAAGGTCGCAAAGTTCAAGGGGGCCGAATACTTTCGCAAGGCACTGTACTGTAGGTCTCGCTCTCTCTCTCTGTGTGTGTGTGTGTGTCTGTGGAGTCACACAGACTCAGATACAATCCATCTCCACTGTCCTGCAGTGTGTGTAATTATAAATGGCCTCCTCCACAGATTTCATCATCCCGGTGTGAGTTTGTGTACTTGTGTTTGTGTGTCTTAAAGAGGGTGAGGTGAGGAGGAAAGAAGAAGGGATAACTCCTCTCTCAAGCTTTTTTTTGTTGCCTAAAATAGACTCAGTCAGTAATGTCTAAAGAGACAGTCTGTGTGAGTGTGTGTGCCCTGTATCAAGCTGCTCTGCATGTTTACCTAGGCAGTTACACTGTCATTATGTCTCTTGCATACCTAGACTGTGTGATGGTGTGTGTGTGTGCAGGGGCATCATGAACGCCAAAATACTAAGGGGTGTAACGGTTTTCTAGGTGAGAAGGAGAGTCGGACCAAAATGCAGCGTGTAGATTGCGATCCATGTTTTAATAACCAAACGTAAAACACGAATCAATACAAACACTACAAAATAAAGAACGTAACGAAAACCTAAACAGCCCTATCTGGTGAAAACACAGACAGGAACAATCACCCACAAACACACAGTGAAAACCAGGCTACCAAAATATGGTTCCCAATCAGAGACAATAACGAACACCTGCCTCTGACTGAGAACCATATCAGGCCGAACATAGAACTGGACAAACTAGACATGTAACATAGAATGCCCACTCAGATCACACCCTGACCAACCAACACATAGAAACATACAAAGCAAACTATGGTCAGGGTGTGACAGTACCCCCCCGCCCCCCCCCCCAAGGTGCGGACTCCGGCCGCAAAACCTGAACCTATAGGGGAGGGTCTGGGTGGGCATCTGTCCGTGGTGGCGGCTCTGGCGCTGGACGTGGACCTCACTCCATAATAGTCTTAGTCCACCTCCTTAGCGTCCCTAGATAGGTTACCCTCCTTAATGACAGCTCGGGACAGAGGGGCAGCTCGGGACAGAGGGGCAGCTCGGGACAGAGGGGCAGCTCGGGACTGATGGGTAGCTCGGGACTGATGGGTAGCTCGGGACTGATGGGTAGCTCGGGACTGAGAGGAAGCCCAGGCAGGTAGTTGGATCTAGCAGATCTGGCTGACTGGCAGATCCTGGCTGACTGGCAGATCTGGCAGATCCTGGCTGACTGGCGGATCCTGGCCGACTGGCAGTTCTGGCAGATCCCGGCTGACTGGCAGATCTGGAAGAGTCTGGCTGACTGGCAGATCTGGAAGAGTCTGGTTGTCTGGCAGATCTGGAAGAGTCTGGCTGACTGGCAGATCTGGAAGAGTCTGGCTGACTGGCAGATCTGGAAGAGTCTGGCTGACTGGCAGATCTGGAAGAGTCTGTATGACTGGCAGATCTGGAAGAGTCTGGTAGACTGGCAGATCTGGAAGAGTCTGGTTGACTGGCAGATCTGGAAGAGTCTGGTTGACTGGCAGATCTGGAAGAGTCTGGTTGACTGGCAGCTCTGGCTGCTCCATGCTGACTGGCTGCTCCATGCTGACTGGCAGCTCTGGCTGCTCCATGCTGACTGGCTGCTCCATGCTGACTGGCGGCTCTGGCTGCTCCATGCTGACTGGCGGCTCTGGCTGCTCCATGCTGACTGGCGGCTCTGGCTGCTCCATGCTGACTGGCGGCTCTGGCTGCTCCATGCTGACTGGCGGCTCTGGCTGCTCCATGCAGACTGGCGGCTCTGGCTGCTCCATGCAGACTGGCGGCTCTGGCTGCTCCATGCAGACTGGCGGCTCTGGCTGCTCCATGCAGACTGGCGGCTCTGGCTGCTCCATGCAGACTGGCGGCTCTGGCTGCTCCATGCAGACTGGCGGCTCTGGCTGCTCCATGCAGACTGGCGGCTCTGGCTGCTCCATGCAGACTGGCGGCTCTGGCTGCTCCATGCAGACTGGCGGCTCTGGCTGCTCCATGCTGACTGGCGGCTCTATGCAGACTGGCAGCTCTATGCAGACTGGCAGCTCTATGCAGACTGGCAGCTCTATGTAGACTGGCAGCTCTATGCAGACTGGCAGCTCTATGCAGACTGGCAGCTCTATGCAGACTGGCAGCTCCTTGCAGACTGGCAGCTCCTTGCAGACTGGCAGCTCCTTGCAGACTGGCAGCTCCTTGCAGACTGGCAGCTCCTTGCAGACTGGCAGTTCTGAACAGACGGGAGACTCCGGCAGCGCTGTAGAGGCGGAAAGCTCTGACAGCGCTAAACAGGCAGGAGACTCCGACAGCGCTGGAGAGGAGGAAGGCTCCAGCAGCGCTAGACAGGCGAGGCGCACTGTAGGCCTGATGCGTGGTGCTGGCACTGGTGGTACTGGGCCAAGGACACGCACAGGAAGCCTGGTGCGGGGAGCTGCTACCGGAGGGCTGGGGTGTGGAGGTGGTACTGGAAAGACCGGACCGTGCAGGCGCACTGGAGCTCTTGAGCACCGGGCCTGCCCAACCTTACCTGGTTGAATGCTCACGGTCGCCCTGCCAGTGCGGCGAGGTGGAATAGCCCGCACTGGGCTATGCAGGCGTAGCCATACTCCCTGTTAGCCCCCCCCCCCCAAGAAATTTTTGGGGCTGCCTCTCGGGCTTCCTTGCCAGCCGTGTTCCCTCATATCGCCGGCTCCTCTCTCCGGCTGCCTCTGCTCTCCTAAGTGCCTCCACCTGTTCCCATGGGAGGCGATCTCTTCCAGCTAGTTTCTCCTCCCAAGTGTAACAGCCATCCAAAACGTCCTCCCATGTCCATTCCTCTTTACGCTGCTCCTGCCTGTTGACACGCCGCTTGGTCCTTTTGTGGTGGGTGATTCTGTAACGGTTTTCTAGGTGAGAAGGAGAGTCGGACCAAAATGCAGCGTATAGATTGCGATCCATGTTTTAATAACCAAACGTAAACCACGAATCAATACAAACACTACAAAATAAAGAACGCAACGAAAACCTAAACAGCCCTATCTGGTGAAAACACATAGACAGGAACAATCACCCACAAACACACAGTGAAAACCAGGCTACCTAAATATGGTTCCCAATCAGAGACAATGACGAACACCTGCCTCTGATTGAGAACCATATCAGGCCGAACATAGAACTGGACAAACTAGACATGTAACATAGAATGCCCACTCAGATCACACCCTGACCAACCAAAACATAGAAACATACAAAACAAACTATGGTCGGGGTGTGACAAGGGGGCACAAAGTAAGTGAGGATAGCTGAGGGGTGTTTCATAGGGGGGCTATGCCCCCTGTCCGTAACTTGGAGAATTTTGCAACAGCCTTTTCCTGCAATCTAGAGCCATAATCATTATGCTTAATTCTATTTAAAAAAATATGTATATTTTTCTGCATATCTAAGCATATCTACCTCTTGAGCTGTCTGTATCCTCCTGACTGGTGATCCTTTTTTTTTAAAGAAACTAAATATGCTTCTCTGCATCTCTGCTGAAATCTGGGTAAAATATTGAACAGAATGTGGATCTTATTCAGTACATTTAGCTAATGCTTGCTTTTCAAAAGTCTACCAAACTTGCCAGCAGGTATTCCAGCTAAGATAATTAGACAAGCTAGCTACTCTAACTTGACTGATACCCTGAAATAGCTTCTTGGTAGCTAGTTATGAGGTTGGGAGGTTGGGAACCTATCTGGGCTGGTTAAAGACAACTTGATAAAAGTGGCTTGTAGCATTGCAGAGAAAAACAAACAATCCTCAAAAATGTAATGCCCTGTGTGTGTGTGTGTGTGTGTGTGTGTGTGTGTGTTGCGTTTAGTAGAAACACATGCACAGAGACAGCACTCAAACTCTTCAGTTCACATAGATTGTATGTGGAAGGTTTGACAGTTACTCAATTGGAGAGTGTGAGGAGTGGGGAAATTTAAAAGATGAAACATTCTCATTTGCTCAGTACAGAAAAAAGTCCTGTCAGAACAGCTGTCATACCTTCGCTATGTCACAAAATGTTTTTGTGATTATGAAGTCATGTAGAAACCAAAAGGAATTACAAGTCAACATGACACACTGTCCATCATTTAATAACGTTGAAGTCATACTTCTGCTTCAAAAGCAGGAAACGTTAATGAAGAACAAGTTCCGTCAGCTAGCTTTAAATAACAAGATACATCCATCAATGTAGCGATCAGATTCAGTTATGGCATGTTCAGTGTGCTGGAACTCACACTACAGGCATCTCTGCTTCTACTGCTTGGAGTAGTTTGAGAAATAGCACTATTGTGTGTGTGCGTGCATGTGTGTGTGTGTGTGTAGCGTGCACTGAGGGAGTTTTCTCATGGAGCTAATATAGTGCAATAAAGAAAGTCTGCTTGCCTGTATTTACATAGAGAAACAGCCCTTATTTTATCTGCAGATCTATTATAGGCAGATAGGACTCTACCGTGTAGTTCATTATAACTCTCTATGTGTGTGTGTGTGTGTGTGTGTGTGTTTTGCTCAGAGAGTGATGTATCGAACCAATCGCTGAGTGACGTCTCATACATCATTTTTATTGCAGCATATTGCCCCCAATCCTCTCCTTCCCTCTTTCCCTCTTTCTCTCTCTTGTCCCCCTTCTCTCTCTTTCCCTCTTCTTTCGCTATTTATGGAGCACATTGTAGAAAATTATTTTCATGACACTTTGTAATTCTCAGAGACAAAGAGGTTCCGTGTCACTTTTTTGATAGTCTGGAATGTGTTAGGTGGGAAAACAGTCTAACACATCGAATTCTTTGTTATTATTATTTTAACCTTTATTTAACTAGGCAAGTGAGTTAAGAACACATTCTTATTTACAATGACGGCCTACCCTGGAATACACTGGGCCAATTGCGCGCCGCCCTATGGGACTCCCAATCACGGGATTTGAGCCAGGGTGTCTGTAGTGACACCTTTAGCACTGAGTTGCAGTGTCTTAGACCACTTCGCCCCTTTATACGGCGTATAAAAATATATTTTGGCAAGTCACCTCTACAGTATTGTGTTGTATGTTATAAGCTCCCACACAGACTTAGATACTGAAAGAAAAAGATAAATCAGGAAAAGTGGATGCATCTCACTTCTGTGGTCAGAGTGAAAAATCAGATACTATTTTGTTGAAGTTGGAAACAGAATAATGACAGGACATAGCGTTAGGTTCAGTATCAACCAGTTATCAATTGCTCTGCTGGCCTTGCTGAATGAGGTGAATCAGGTGAATCAGGTGAATCAGGTGAATCAGGGGAATCAAGTGCTGGATTGGAACAAAAAGTCGCCCATTGCGTAGCGCTCCAGTGCCGAGTGGTTGGCTAAGTGTTTAGAGTGTTGGACTTATAACCGAAAGGTTGCAAGATCAAATTCCCGGCTGACAAGGTAAAAATCTGTTGTTCTGCCCCTGAACAAGGCAGTTAAACCACTGTTCCTAGGCTGTCATTGAAAATAAGAATTTGTTCTTAACGGACTTGCCTGGTTTAAAAAAATCAACACATAGCAGCAGCTCAGTAGCAGGTTCTCCTAAAAGCTCCAGAGTAGACTTATAAGAACTGAAATCAATTTGGACTGTAGACAGAGCCAGCTGAGACATTGATTACTGCTATTTATAACACTGACAGTATCTTGGTGGAGGGACAACCTTATCTCTCTCTTTCTCTCTTCTCTCTCAGGGAGCAAAAATAACTCACAGACAATGCTATCCCACTGGGTACAGTCTTCAATCTCTATTCCATGTTGGTTGAATGCAATTTCATTGAGATGACATGGAAGAAAGTTGATTCAACCAGTGTGTGCTCAGTGGGATGTGATCAAGAGCACAGAAGGACACATGGAGAGACAGCCTGGTGCGTGGGGCAGCCACAGGAGGCCTGGTGCATGGAGGAGGCACTGGATGGACCGGACCGTGGAGGCGCACTGGAGGTCTCGAGCACAGAGCCTGCACAACCTGTCCTGGCTGGATACTCCCTGTAGCCCGGCAAGTGCGGCGGGGTGGAACAGACCGCACTGGGCTGTGCTGGTGAACCGAGGAGACGCAGTGGAGACCAGATGCGCTGAGCCGGCTTCATAATTCCTGGCTCGATGCCCACTCTAGCCCCACACTCCCCGTGCGCTCCACCCAAGAAATTTGAGGGGCTGCCTCTCAGGCTTCCTTGCCAGCCGTGTTCCCTCAAAGCGCTGGCTCCCTTTACCTGCTGCCTCCGCTCTCCTGGCTGCCTCCACCTGTTCCCATGGGAGGCGATCCTTTACAGCCAGGATCTCCTCACATGTGTAGGAACCCTTCCCATCCAGAATGTCCTCCCATGTCCATGAGTCCATTCCACGCTGCTCCTGGTGACCCCGCTGCTTGGTCTTTTTTTGATGGGTAGTTCTGTAACGGCTGTTGGAAGGAGAGGACCAAGGTGCAGCGTGGTATGTGTCTATTTGTTAAATGAACACAGAAATAACAAAAACAACAAAGCGGAACCAATGAAACAGTTCTGTCTGGTGCAGACACACAAAGACAGACAGAACAGAACAAAGACAGACAGAAGAGGCTACCTAAGTATGGTTCTCAATCAGAGACAACAATTGCCAGCTGCCTCTGATTGGGAACCATACCAGGCCAAACACATAGAAATACAAAACCTAGACTATAAAACATAGAATTCCCACCCCAACTCATGCCCTGACCAAACTAAAACAGAGACATAAAAAAGGAACTAAGGTCAGGACGTGACAGTGATGTAGAGGTTAACCCAGGCCCTTTAGCCACCAGGATTACACCAGGATTCCCCAGGCGCTCTCATTTGTTGACTTCTGTAAAAGCCTTGGTTTCATGCATGTTAACGTCAGAAGCCTACTCCCAAAGTTTGTTTTATTCACTGCTTTAGCACACTACGCCAACCCGGATGTCCTAGCCTTGTCTGAATCCTGGCTTAGGAAGGCCACCAAAAATTCTGAACTTTCCATCCCCAGCTACAACATTTTCCGTCAAGATAGAACTGCCAAAGGGGGCGGAGTTGCAATCTACCGCAGAGATAGCATGCACAGTTCTGTCTTACTATCAGGTCTGTGCCCAAACAGTTCGAGCTTCTACTTTTAATAATCCACCTTTCCAGAAATGAGTCTCTCACCATTGCCGCTTATTATAGACCCCCCTCAGCCCCCAGCTGTGCCCTGCACACCATATGTGAATTGATTTCCCCCATCTATCTTCAGAGTTTGTACTGTTAGGTGACCGAAACTTAACACGGAGACCATTCCTACGATCTAGGCCAGATGACCTCAATCTCACACAAATTATCAAGGAACCTACCAGGTACAACCCCAAATCCGTAAACATGGGCACCCTCATAGATATCATCCTGACCAACATGCCCGCCAAATACACCTCTACTGTCTTCAACCAGAATCTCAGCGATCACTGCCTCATTGTCTGCGTCCGTAATGGGTCCACGGTCAAACAACCAACCCTCATCACTGTGAAACACTCCCTAAAACACTTCATGTAGAACTAAGAACAGATATAGCCCCTGGTTCACTCCTGACTTGACTGCCCTTGACCAGCACAAAGACATCCTGTGGCGTACTGCATTAGCATCGAATAGCCCCTGCAATATGCATCTTTTCAGGGAAGTCAGGAACCAATAAACACAGTCAGTTAGGAAAGCAAAGGCTAGCTGTTTCAAACAGTAATGTGCATCCTGTAGCACTAATTCCAAAAAGTTTTGGGACACTGTAAAGTCCAAAGAGAATTAGAGCACCTCTTCCCAACTACCCCTACCCTGGGCAACAGCTCTGCACGCCCTGCAGCAACTTGCCCAAGCCCCCCCGCTTCTCCTTCACCCAAATCTAGATAGCTGATGTTCTGAAAGAGCAGCAAAATCTGGACCCCTACAAATCAGCTGGGCTAGACAATCTGGACCCTCTCTTTCTAAAATTATCCATCGCAATTGTGGCAACCCCTATTACTAGCCTGTTCAAACTCTCTTTCGTATCGTCTGAGATCCTAAAGATTGGAATGCTGATACGGTCATCCCCCTCTTCAAAGGGGGAGACACTCTAGACCCAAACTATTACAGACCTATATCCATCCTGCCCTGCCTTTCTAAAGTCTTCGAAGCCTTAGATAACAAACAGATCACCGACCATTTTGAATCACACCGTACCTTCTCCGCCATGCAATCTGTTTCTGTGCTGGTCATGGGTGCACCTCAGCCACGTTCAAGGACCTAAACGATATCATAACCACCATCAATAAAAGACAACACTGTGCATCCGTCTTCATCAACCTGGCCAAGGCTTTCGACTCTGTTAATCACCACATTCTTATCGGCAAACTCAATAGCCTTGGTTTCTCAAATGACTGCCTTGCCTGGTTCACCCATTACTTTTCAGATAGAGTTCAGTGTGTGAAATCGGAGGGCCTGTTGTCCGGACCTCTGGCAGTCTCTATGGGGTTGCCACAGGGTTCAATTCTCGGGCCGACTCATTTCTCTGTTTATATCATCGTGAGCTCATTTTGAGCTTCTAGTCATGAAATCTATGCAATCACTTTTTATAGCTACTGTTTACAGGCCTCCTGGGCCATATACAGCGTTCCTCATTGAGTTCCCTGAATTCCTATCGGACCTTGTAGTCATAGCAGATAATATTCTAATCTTTGGTGACTTTAATATTCACATGGAAAAGTCCACAGACCCACTCCAAAAGGCTTTCGGAGCCATCATCGACTTAGTGGGTTTTGTCCAACATGCCTCTGGACCTACTCACTGTCACAGTCATACTCTGGACCTAGTTTTGTCCCATGGAATAAATGTTGTGGATCTTAATGTTTTTCCTCATAATTCTGGACTGTCGGACCACCATTTTATTACGTTTGCAATTGCAACAAATAATAATCTGCTCAGACCCCAACCAAGGAACATCAAAAGTCGTGCTATAAATTCACAGACAACACAAAGATTCCTTGATGTCCTTCCAGGCTCCCTCTGTCTACCCAAGGACGCCAGAGGACAAAAATCAGTTAACCACCTAACTGAGGAACTCAATTTAACCTTGCGCAATACCCTAGATGCAGTTGCACCCCTAAAAACTAAAAACATTTCTCATAAGAAACTACAGTGCCTTGCGAAAGTATTCGGCCCCCTTGAACTTTGCGACCTTTTGCCACATTTCAGGCTTCAAACATAAAGATATAAAACTGTATTTTTTGTGAAGAATCAACAACAAGTGGGACACAATCATGAAGTGGAACGACATTTATTGTATATTTCAAACTTTTTTAACAAATCAAAAACTGAAAAATTGGGCGTGCAAAATTTTTCAGCCCCCTTAAGTTAATACTTTGTAGCGCCACCTTTTGCTGCGATTACAGCTGTAAGTCGCTTGGGGTATGTCTCTATCAGTTTTGCACATCGAGAGACTGAAATTTTTTCCCATTCCTCCTTGCAAAACAGCTCGAGCTCAGTGAGGTTGGATGGAGAGCATTTGTGAACAGCAGTTTTCAGTTCTTTCCACAGATTCTCGATTGGATTCAGGTCTGGACTTTGACTTGGCCATTCTAACACCTGGATATGTTTATTTTTGAACCATTCCATTGTAGATTTTGCTTTATGTTTTGGATCATTGTCTTGTTGGAAGACAAATCTCCGTCCCAGTCTCAGGTCTTTTGCAGACTCCATCAGGTTTTCTTCCAGAATGGTCCTGTATTTGGCTCCATCCATCTTCCCATCAATTTTAACCATCTTCCCTGTCCCTGCTGAAGAAAAGCAGGCCCAAACCATGATGCTGCCACCACCATGTTTGACAGTGGGGATGGCGTGTTCAGGGTGATGAGCTGTGTTGCTTTTACGCCAAACATAACGTTTTGCATTGTTGCCAAAAAGTTCAATTTTGGTTTCATCTGACCAGAGCACCTTCTTCCACATGTTTGGTGTGTCTCCCAGGTGGCTTGTGGCAAACTTTAAACAACACTTTCTATGGATATCTTTAAGAAATGGCTTTCTTCTTGCCACTCTTCCATAAAGGCCAGATTTGTGCAATATACGACTGATTGTTGTCCTATGGACAGAGTCTCCCACCTCAGCTGTAGATCTCTGCAGTTCATCCAGAGTGATCATGGGCCTCTTGGCTGCATCTCTGATCAGTCTTCTCCTTGTATGAGCTGAAAGTTTAGAGGGACGGCCAAGTCTTGGTAGATTTGCAGTGGTCTGATACTCCTTCCATTTCAATATTATTGCTTGCACAGTGCTCCTTGGGATGTTTAAAGCTTGGGAAATCTTTTTGTATCCAAATCCGGCTTTAAACTTCTTCACAACAGTATCTCGGACCTGCCTGGTGTGTTCCTTGTTCTTCATGATGCTTTCTGCGCTTTTAACGGACCTCTGAGACTATCACAGTGCAGGTGCATTTATACGGAGACTTGATTACACACAGGTGGATTGTATTTATCATCATTAGTCATTTAGGTCAACATTGGATCATTCAGAGATCCTCACTGAACTTCTGGAGAGAGTTTGCTGCACTGAAAGTAAAGGGGCTGAATCATTTTGCACGCCCAATTTTCAGTTTTTGATTTGTTAAAAAAGTTTGAAATATCCAATAAATGTCGTTCCACTTCATGATTGTGTCCCACTTGTTGTTGATTCTTCACAAAAAAAATACAGTTTTATATCTTCATGTTTGAAGCCTGAAATGTGGCAAAAGGTCGTAAAGTTCAAGGGGGCCGAATACTTTCGCAAGGCACTGTAGCTCCTTAGTATACAGAAAATACCCGAGCTCTGAAGCAATTTCCAGAAAATTGGAACGGAAATGGCGCCACACCAAACTGGAAGTCTTCCGACTAGCTTGGAAAGACAGTACCGTGCAGTATCGAAGAGCCCTTACTGCTGCTCGATCATCCTATTTTTCCAACTTAATTGAGGAAAATAAGAACAATACGAAATTCCTTTTTGATACTATCGCAAAGCTAACTAAAAAGCAGCATTCCCCAAGAAAGGATGGCTTTCACTTCAGCAGTAATACATTCATTAACTTTTTTGAGGAAAAGATCATGATTATTAGAAAGCAAATTACGGACTCCTCTTTAAATCTGCGTATTCCTTCAATGCTCAGCTGTCCTAAGTCTGCACAACTCTGCCAGGACCTAGGATCAAGAGAGACACTCAAGTTTTTTAGTACTATATCTCTTGACACAATGATGAAAATAATCTTGGCCTCTAAACCTTCAAGCTAAATACTGGACCCCATTCCAACTAAACTACTGAAAGAGCTGCTTCCTGTGCTTGGCCCTCTTATGTTGAACATAATAAACGTCTCTCTATCCAAACTACCAAACTATCTACCAAACTCACTAATAGTGGCAGTAATAAAGCCTCTCTTGAAAAAAGCCAAACCTTGACCCAGAAAATATAAAAAACTATCGGCCTATATCGAATCTTCCATTCCTCTCGAAATTTTTAGAAAAGGCTGTTGCGCAGCAACTCACTGCCTTCCTGAAGACAAACAATGTATACGAAATGCTTCAGTCTGGTTTTAGACACCATCATAGCAATGAGACTGCACTGGCTTACTAGGGCTCTTTCATACCGTCCCTAGGAGGGGTGCGTCACTTGAGTGGGTTGGGTCACTGATGGGATCTTCCTGTCTGGGTTGGCGCCCCCCCCCCCCCCCTTGGGTTGTGCCGTGGCGGAGATCTTTGTGGGAGATACTCGGCCTTGTCTCAGGATGGTAAGTTGGTGGTTGAAAATATCCCTCTAGTGGTGTGGGGGCTGTGCTTTGGCAAAGTGGGTGGGGTTATATCCTTCCTGTTTGGCCCTGTCCGGGGGTGTCATCGGATGGGGCCACAGTGTCTCCTGACCCCTCCTGTCTCAGCCTCCAGTATTTATGCTGCAGTAGTTTATGTGTCGGGTGTCCTGTGTGAATTTATGTATGCTCTCTTTAATTCTCTCTTTCTCTCTTTCTTTCTCTCTCTCGGAGGACCTGAGCCCTAGGACCATGCCTCAGGACTACCTGACATGATGACTCCTTGCTGTCCCCAGTCCACCTCCAGTTTCAACTGTTCTGCCTGTGATTATTATTATTTGACCATGCTGGTCATTTATGAACATTTGAACATCTTGGCCATGTTCTGTTATAATCTCCACCCGGCACAGCCAGAAGAGAACTGGCCACCCCACATAGCCTGGTTCCTCTCTAGGTTTCTTCCTGTCTAGGTTTTGGCCTGTCTAGGGAGTTTGTCCTAGCCACCGTGCTTCTACACCTGCATTGCTTGCTGTTTGGGGTTTTAGGCTGGGTTTCTGTACAGCACTTTGAGATATCAGCTGATGTACAAAGGGCTATATAAATACATTTGATTTTATTTGATATCAATTATGTCGCTCTTGCTGCTGGTGATTCTCTGATCCACCTCTACGCAGACTACACCATTCTGTATACATCTGGCCCCTCTTTGGACACTGTGTTATCAAACCTCCAGACGAGCTTTAATGCCTTGCAACACTCCTTCCGTGGCCTCCAACTGCTCGTAAATGCAAGTAAAACAAAATGCATGCTCTTCAACCGACCGCTGCCCGCACCCGCCCGCCCGACTAGCATCACTACTCTGGACGTTTCTGACTTGTGGACAACTACAAATACCTAGGTGTCTGGTTAGATTGTAAACTCTCCTTCCAGACTCACATTAAGCATCTCCAATCCAAAATTAAATCTAGAATTGGCTTCCTTTTTTACAACAAAGCCTCCTTCACTCATGTTGCCAAACATAAACTCGTAAAACTGACTATCCTACCGATCCTTGACTTTGGCGATGTCATTTACACAATAGCCTCCAACACTCTACTCAGCAAATTGGATGTAGTCTATCACAGTGCCATCCGTTTTGTCACTAACGCCCCATACACCACCCACCACTGCGACCTGTATGCTCTCGTTGGCTGGCCCTCGCCACATATTCATCGCCAAACCCACTGGCTCCAGGTTATCTATAGTCTTTGCTAGGTAAAGCCCCACCTTATCTCAGCTCACTGGTCACCATAGTAACACCCACCCATAGCATGCTCTCCAGCAGGTATATTTCACTGGTCATCCCCAATGCCAACACCCCCTTTGGCCGCCTTTCCTTCCAGTTCTCTGCTGCCAATGACTGGAACAATTGCAAAAATCACTGAAGCTGGAGACTTATATCTCCCTCACTAACTATAAGCATCAGCTGTCAGAGCAGCTTACCGATCACTGCATCTGTACACAGCCCATCTGTAAATAGCCCACCCAACTACCTTATCCCCATATTGTTATTTTTTTTGCTATTATGCACCCCAGTATCTCTACTTGCACATCATCATCATCTGCACATCTATCACTCCAGAGTTTAATTGTTAAATTGTAGTTATTTTGCCACTATGGCCTATTTATTGCCTTACCTCTCTAATCTTACTACATTTGCACACACTGTATATATATTTTTTTATTGTGTTATTGACTGTATGTTTGTTTATCCCATGTGTAACTCTGTGTTGTTGTTTTTGTCGCATTGCTTTGCTTTATCTTGGCCAGGTCACAGTTGTATATCAGAACTTGTTCTCAACTGGCCTACCTGGTTAAATAAAGGCGAAATAAAATAAATACAAATAAATAAACACACGACACCACTGAGAATGGAGAAAGAGAGAAAGACAGAGGCGGAGGAGAGTGGGAGATGGAGAGAGAGAGTGGGAAAGAGAAGAGAGAAGCACAAAGAGAGAGAGTGAGTAGGAGAGAGGGAGAGAGATAAAGAGGAGAGAGAGAGAGAGAGAGAGTGCAAGAGAGAGCGAGAGTGCAAGAGAGAGAGAGAGAGAGAGAGAGAGAGAGAGAGAGAGAGAGAGCGAGAGAGAGAGAGAGCGAGAGAGAGAGAGAGAGAGAGAGGGAGAGAGAGAGAGAGAGAGAGAGAGAGAGAGTGCAAGAGAGAGCGAGAGAGAGAGAGAGAGAGAGCGAGAGAGAGAGAGAGAGAGAGAGAGAGAGATAGAGAGAGAGAGAGAGAGATAGAGAGAGAGAGAGAGAGACAGAGAGAGAGAGACAGAGAGAGAGAGAGAGAGAGAGAGAGTACAGGTACTGGCATCAACCACCACTGAGGTACACTAATTGGAGACAGGGTGGCACATCAATTACTGAACACCAAAACCTCCTGAACCTTTCTATGAGAGCACTTTATTCTTTAAATAACACTGAGCATCACTTCCAATCCAGATGGGCCGTTCGCTCATTATAGTGCTTATGTCAAATTCCCCCTCCAAACCCTCTACCCCCTCTTCTATCTCATCTGGGGATAAAAATAAGTGTGGGAACAAGCCTCCATGCTGCTGATCAAGCCTCATGACAGACACACAAACGTACACACATAGAGCCCCTTCATCTCAAAACCAGCACGAATCATCCTCAAGAAGAGGTGGAGAGAGTGATGGAATGATGGAGAGATGGAGAGACAACGGCTTTATGTCTGCACTCTCACACGTCACAATCAAGGGTCACAGTGACAGATTTTTTTCTCCTCCTTTCCCTCCTCTTCCTTCCTGCTTTCACAGGCCTGCTGTGTCCCCTCTCAAACTCTCCTGTGATAAGTGTGTGTTGTGTTACATTCGTGTGTTAGTGTGTATGCAAGTTAGATGAGAGGTGGGTGTGTGTGTGTGTATGAGTGGTGTGTCTTTGTGTGTCTGTGTGAATGTGTGTATGTCTATCTGTGCGTGTGTGTGTGAACAGAGGGAGTGTGAGCTGTCAAATCTGAGGTTCTCTGCAGGTTCATGCTGAAGTTAGGTGTTAGAATGAAATATCATAAAACAGAGAGAGAGGAGAGGAATGGAGAGATCAACACTGCACTGGCATCCCACCAGCCCAGCCTCCCCGCAGGGTACGTACATGTGTATGTGTGTGTGTAACCTCTTCCCTTCCAGGTAGCATTGTTCAGGGAATTTCTTCTCCCATTTCAGATTTGTTATAGAGCAGTGGAGGCTGGTGGGAGGAGCTATAGCAGGATGGGTTCATTGTAATGGCTAGAATGGAATGAAAGGAATGGTATCAAATGCATCAAACATATGGAAACCCCGTTCCTTTTATACCATTCCAGCCATCACAATGAACTCGTCCTCCTATAGCTCACACCAGCCTCCGCTGTTAGAGAGAAAGTGAACTCACACACTGGCAATGGTGTATCAGAAACCCAAGGTTATTCTGAAAATAGCTTCACTACTACAGCTTTGCTATAATAGTGAGTGTTGCAATTACACCAGAGTCTGTGTGTGTGCACATGCGTGTGTCACTTAAAACTCTGTTATGTGTGTGTCATTAAAGCTATAATCCTTAGTTGTTACATCATTTTTGGACTTATAAATTAATGGTATATACCCATTGATTCTTGAATAATATAACTTATAAATATCCCACTGGCATAAATTAGTCAGGAGACAGGCGCAGGAATGTGTAATATGGGTCTTTATTTCACCCAAATCACAGGAACGCCATCACAGGAATGCAGTGCGAGTCGATCAGGGCCCGATGCAGCTGCCAAAGTTGCGGCGGTGTCGGATGGACCAGTTGCTGAAGTTGTGTTGTCAGATGGACCCATTGTGGCGACGTCAGACGGGCCATTCCCGCTGTCTCCCTTAATGGTCAATTATTCTGTCATGCTGGCATGAATGATTCGGGAGACAGCTGCAGGAATGCGTATTAGTTATTATTTGATTTCTTACCCAAATTACAGCATGCTGTGTAAAGGCAAGGGGATGAAGACCAAACAAACACTATACAAAACACAGGGTAGAAACCCAAGACAAAAGAGTGAGGAGTGCCTCGAATAAATAACACAAGCGCCCAATGATTAACCCACGGGAGGAGATGCAATCCACAATGGCATGAAAGCCAAAACACACAGCGCAAGTACTCACACGCATCAACGGACATTGTAACAATAATCAACAGCCCAATGGAAACCAAAGGGCACATATATACAAGTACTAATCAGTGGGAATAGGGGACAGGTGTGCGTGATGAAAGTTCTGGAGGGATCTGTGACAATAAACGCCTCATGAGCTTAATTCAACTGTCGTACCCCATCAGAACCTAAAGGGTGCATTGCAAACAACAGGCAGAATGTAGCGCTGTGCTACGCATTACCCCTGGATTTCTTAAAACACCACTAACGGGAGATTACATGCACCTGTGTGTTAAAGCGAATGTGCTTGCAAACAAAAACCAACAAGAATAATCAGCAGGGCCCAGTTTCTCAAAAGCAGCACAAGGCTGCGTTCATCTTTAGAACCTTCATAGCAGCGTTGTTACATCTCAGAGCTGTTTCCCAAATCCATAGTTGCTAAAGTTGCACTTGAAAACGCTTGTTATTTAATCAATGTCTCAGACCACTCGTAGAACAGCTAAGTGCGTCTTCTGAATCTTAGAATCATGTTTATCTGTGATTGCGGATAACTTTAGAATGAAGTTGACCACAAATATAAAGTTGCCTATGTGTTTGCAATTGTTACAAACAAGTGAATGATAAAAATATTAAATGAAAACCGAGATGACTGCGTTAAAAGATAAATACTACAGTATAGGATATCAATTTCATGTTCAATCATTTGGGTTGTATTTTGTTAATTTCATCCTGTCTTTAATATTTGGCCTCAATATATTTCATGATGCGTGCACAATGATGTGAATTTTTCAGAGAGATAACTGTAGATTCAAGTCAAAATGTTTCCATTTTTGCAGGTCCCCAGGACATCAGGAGCCACTGTCAAAACCATCGACCAGGGGCAAAAACAAGAAAATATAGCCCATAGCTGGGATTGAACCCCAGTATATAGACCATGAGTTACTGCTTAGACCACTGCACCATTCATCCACAATGAAGTGACAAGGCCAGTCTTAATTAATCGTTAAACTTAAGCACAGAGTTGTTTTCATGTTTTCATCCCATCACAAACCTTAATCCTTAATTTAACCAATCAAAATGAATGCCTGCATTTAATTGACCCTATCCCGAACCTTAATCCATAGTTTAACCAATCAGAATTAATGCCTGGACGTGATCCTAGAGTTGTTTCTGTTTTAACCCTATCCCAAACCTTAACTTAACCAAGTCGGAAGTAATGCCTTAATTAATTGAACTGTAGAGTTGTTTCTGTGTGCCCAAATACAAGATGGGGGAGATGAAGTCAGTTTACTAGTCAAAAATAGACAATGCTTATAAGCATTGGAATAAGCTGCCTCAATATTCGCAGCCATAGGTGATAATATCTCTCTAGAAGCTGATCCATTGTTGGTATTGTGGAATCATTCTATTGTTAAGGTAAGATTTTCATGGAAAAAGCTGATCCGAGAGTAACGCTGCTTTTCTTGTTGACTCCATGTTGACTCCAATACTTCCCACAGTTGTGTCAAGTTCAGTGGTGTAAAGTACTTAAGTAAAAATGCTTTAAAGTACTACTTAAGTGTTTTTTTGGGTTACCTGTACTTTAATTGACTATTTACATTTTTTTTTAACAACTTTTACGGTTACTTCAATACATTCCTAATTAAAGTAATGTACTTAAAAAATATATATATATTGTATTTTACCCCTATTTCGATCTTGTCTCATCACTACAACTATAAACGGGTTTGGGAGTCGAAGGTCAAGTCATGCATCCTCCGAAACATGACCTGCCAAACCACGCATCTTAACATCCGCCCGCTTAACCCAGAAACCAGCCACACCAATGTGTCGGAGGAAACACCGTTCAACTGACAACCGAGGTCAGCCTGTAGGTTCCCGGCCCGCCATAAGGAGGCGCTAGTACACAATGAGCCAAGTAAAGCCCCCCCAGCCTAACCTTCCTATAACCCGGACCACGCTGGGCAAATTGTGCGCCGCCCTATGGGACTCCTGATCACAGACAGTTGTGAAACAGCCTGAAATCAAACCCAGGCCAGTAGTGATGCCTCTAGCAGTGCGATGCAGTGACCTAGACCAATACGTCACTCGGGAGGCTATAATGTACATTTTCCCTGACACCCAAAAGTACTCATTACATTTTGAACGCTTAGCAGGACAGGAAAATGGTCCAATTCACGCACTTATCAAGAGAACATCCATGGTCATCCATCCTGCCTGATCTGGCGGACACACTAAACACGCTTCATTTGTAAATTATGTCTGATTGTTGGAGTGTACCCTAAATAATTTGAATTAAATACAATTTTTTTTAAATACATCAAAATGTTGCCATCTGGTTTCCTTTAATGTAAGGAATTTGAAATGATACATTTTAACAAATATTTTAGGAATTTACTTTTGATACATAAGTATATTTAAAACCAAATACTTGGACTTTTACTCAAGTAGTATTTTACTGGGTGACTTCCACTTTTACTTGAGTCATTTTCTATTAAGGTATCTTTACTTTTACTGAAGTATGACTATTGGGTACTTTTTCCACCACTGGTCAAGTTGGCTGGATGTCCTTCGGGTGGTGGATCATTCTTGATACACACGGGAAACTATTGAGCTTGAAAAACGCAGTAGCATTGCAGTTCTTGACACAAACCGGTGTGCCTTGCACCTACTATGATACCCTGTTCAAAGGCACAAATCTTTTGTCTTGTCCTTTCACCCTCTGAATGGCACACAAACACAATCTATGTCTCAATTATTTCAAGGCTTAAAAACGATTATTTAACCTCCCCTTCATCTACACTGATTTAAGTGAATTTAACGAGAGACATCAATAAGGGATCAAATCTTTCACTTGGATTCACCTGGTCAGTCTGTGTCATGGAAAGAGCAGGTGTTCTTAATATTTTGTCCACTCAGTGTGGAAGTAGTAGTAGGCCTATATTTCATTCAAACATTTCACCTTAAATGGTTAAATAGTATATGTAATTTGAAATAACTTTATTAGCCGACATTGATATTTCATTAAACAAAATATAGATTATACAACTCAATCACGATTGACTTGATTTGGTCCTGGGATATATTACCCCCGATCTTGATAAGAAATGATTGTACCAGACCATATTCTTTTAAAGACAGTTGTATTTAATTATATCAATTGGAAACAAATCAAATAATAAGAGCAGGCTACTGTACCGCAACGTTAGTTTTCCATTAATACAATGTGTCGGTTAAATTACCACAGTAGATTTGCCGTGGTAAACAAGGAAATACTGTATTTCAGTTGTACGGAATGATTGTCAAGTAGATGAATCGCCTTTAGTCTGCTCAAAAAGTAGGACTATGCTGTACCGATGATAATACCTACCAGAGGGCGAACATATCTTGAAAGACTTTGGTAGCAAGCAAGACTAAGGTAACACAAACATCAGCTTTTAGGGAGTGGTAATGAGGTGACCAATAGTGGATGCAATTGAAATCAGTTGTGGAGCAGGGTTGGGCTCAATTCGAATTGAAGGCAGTCGATTCACATTGAAGGCAGTCAATTCACTAAGTGATCTGAATATACAATTCAGAAATGTAACCTTTGAATAAATAGCTTCTTCTTTTCAGTTTAATGAGAAGTCGTTGAAAATAAATGCACTTTTTCTATTATTGAATTATAATTTTAGTTTACTTTCTGAATTGACTGCCTTAAATTCAAATTGAGCCCAATCTTGCTTTGCAGGTGAATTTAGCACTTATTGATGGTGATAATCTGCTGGCAATCGATGGTTGCAATGTAAGCTTGTTTTACTCCAATTTTTGTCAACATTGTAAATGTGAACACTGTATAGCCTAGGCTACATTTGATATCATGGATGGTCAGTGCAATCCATAGTTCTGTCTATGATTTTGATTGAGTGGTTATATTTCTCCAGCCCCATCCCTTAGCTTTTTAGTGAAACAGGGGGGCAGGCTTTATTATTGTTTCAAATATTCTAGCTTTAAAACTAATGATTACAAAACCAGTGGATTCTCCCAAATAGACATCTCTATGAGTAAACTGAAGCATCTCATCAAAGTTCTCCGTTAAGAAACATGAATGTTTGAGAATAAAAGATAAAATGATGGAGAGAGCTTTTATATATAACATGTTTTTATATAGCATGCCAAAAGAAAGCCTGTAGGGACTAGAGGGGAATTACAGAACAGACTATTGCTCACAGAGCCTCCCACAGAGACAGTCAGACACCAGGGATTTAGAATAATCATCGCAACTCTAAAACATATATTCAGTATATGTGGCCCAAGAGGGATTAAAACTACCACTTTGTAGGTTTAAACACCATTCTACCAACTGAGCTATGGGAACCGAGTTTATACTGTATCTACACTTCCCATGCTCATATACAGTGCCTTGCGAAAGTATTCGGCCCCCTTGAACTTTGCGACCTTTTGCCACATTTCAGGCTTCAAACATAAAGATATAAAACAGTATTTTTTTGTGAAGAATCAACAACAAGTGGGACACAATCATGAAGTGGAATGACATTTATTGGATATTTCAAACTTTTTTAACAAATCAAAAACTGAAAAATTGGGCGTGCAAAATGATTCAGCCCCTTTACTTTCAGTGCAGCAAACTCTCTCCAGAAGTTCAGTGAGGATCTCTGAATGATCCAATGTTGACCTAAATGACTAATGATGATAAATACAATCCACCTGTGTGTAATCAAGTCTCCGTATAAATGCACCTGCACTGTGATAGTCTCAGAGGTCCGTTAAAAGCGCAGAGAGCATCATGAAGAACAAGGAACACACCAGGCAGGTCCAAGATACTGTTGTGAAGAAGTTTAAAGCCGGATTTGGATACAAAAAGATTTCCCAAGCTTTAAACATCCCAAGGAGCACTGTGCAAGCGATAATATTGAAATGGAAGGAGTATCAGACCACTGCAAATCTACCAAGACCTGGCCGTCCCTCTAAACTTTCAGCTCATACAAGGAGAAGACTGATCAGAGATGCAGCCAAGAGGCCCATGATCACTCTGGATGAACTGCAGAGATCTACAGCTGAGGTGGGAGACTCTGTCCATAGGACAACAATCAGTCGTATATTGCACAAATCTGGCCTTTATGGAAGAGTGGCAAGAAGAAAGCCATTTCTTAAAGATATCCATAAAAAGTGTAGTTTAAAGTTTGCCACAAGCCACCTGGGAGACACACCAAACATGTGGAAGAAGGTGCTCTGGTCAGATGAAACCAAAATTGAACTTTTTGGCAACAATGCAAAACGTTATGTTTGGCGTAAAAGCAACACAGCTGAACACACCATCCCCACTGTCAAACATGGTGGTGGCAGCATCATGGTTTGGGCCTTCTTTTCTTCAACAGGGACAGGGAAGATGGTTCAAATTGATGGGAAGATGGATGGAGCCAAATACAGGACCATTCTGGAAGAAAACCTGATGGAGTCTGCAAAAGACCTGAGACTGGGACGGAGATTTGTCTTCCAACAAGACAATGATCCAAAACATAAAGCAAAATCTACAATGGAATGTTTCAAAAATAAACATATCCAGGTGTTAGAATGGCCAAGTCAAAGTCCAGACCTGAATCCAATCGAGAATCTGTGGAAAGAACTGAAAACTGCTGTTCACAAATGCTCTCCATCCAACCTCACTGAGCTCGAGCTGTTTTGCAAGGAGGAATGGGAAAAAATGTCAGTCTCTTGATGTGCAAAACTGATAGAGACATACCCCAAGCGACTTACAGCTGTAATCGCAGCAAAAGGTGGCGCTACAAAGTATTAACTTAAGGGGGCTGAATAATTTTGCACGCCCAATTTTTCAGTTTTTGATTTGTTAAAAAAGTTTGAAATATCCAATAAATGTCGTTCCACTTCATGATTGTGTCCCACTTGTTGTTGATTCTTCACAAAAAAATACAGTTTTATATATTTATGTTTGAAGCCTGAAATGTGGCAAAAGGTCGCAAAGTTCAAGGGGGCCGAATACTTTCGCAAGGCACTGTATGTAACTGTAAGTTCTACTCTTCATCTCTAGCGCAAAAAAAAGGTGCTGCAAGCATCCAATTAGCAACCAACAACCCAACAAACCAGTCAAAGTGGATTAGCACAACAACCCCCCCCCATGCGCGCGCGCGCACACACGCACGCACGCACTCACGCACGCACGCACGCACGCACGCACACACACACACACACACACACACACACACACACACACACACACATAAACACACAAGAAATATAAATAATAAGAACACAAGAAAGTAAGTTATCTGCTGTATGTTTGCATTACTGTGTTTGTGTTTGTGTGACTGTAATGACAATAACATCTTGAAACTATGCCGGTATTATTTTTTTCGATTATTTTTTTCTGTTCTTTGCTAGAGATATTACTCTTTATTAGTAGTAGCCATAATTAATACATTACATCATAGAGGGTTCTATATGGATCCAATGTTGGTTCAGTGAAGAAAAACCTTAGGGGTTCAACATTTGGTTCAGTCAAGGAGAACCCCTAGGGTTCTAATCAAATAACCCTACACAAGCGTTCTATATAGAACTTTTAGGGTCAGTAAGTATTCAACCATCCTTGTTTTGGCAATCCTAAATGGGTTCAGGAGTAAACATTTGCTTAACAAGTCACATAATAAGTTGCATGGATGCACTCTGTGTGCAATAGTAGTGTTTAACATGATTTTTGAATGACTATCTCATCTCTGTACCCCACATATACAATGATGTACTGTATTTCCCTCAGTAGAGCAGTGAATTTCAAACACAGGTTCAACCACAAAGACCAGGGAGGTAAAAAAAAACAGGCATTGAATATCCCTTTGAGTATGGTTATGTTATTAATTACACTTTGGATGGTGTATCAATACACCCAGTCACTCACTACAAAGAGACAGGCGTCCTTCCTCAGTTGTCGAAGAGGAAGGAAACCGCTCAGGGATATCACCATGAGAGACATGGTGACTTTAAAACAGGTACAGAGTTTAATGGCTGTGATAGGAGAAAACTGAGGATGGATCAACAACATTGTGAAAAGAAGGAAGCCTCTACAGAATAAACACATTCCAAAACATGCATCCTGTTTGCAACAAGGCACTAAAGTAATAATGCAAAAAATGTGGCAAAGCGATTCACTTCTTGTACTGAATACAAAGAGTTATGTTTGGGGTATCACTCTCCTTATTTTCACAAGAATAGCGGTGGGACTGCATCATGTTATGGGTATGCTTGTAATCGTTAAGGATTGGGGAGTTTTCCAGGACAAAAAAGAAACGGAAATAGAGCTAAACACAGACAAAATCCTAGAAGAAAACCTGGCTCAGTCTGCTTTTCAACAGACACAGGGAGATTAATTCAACTTTCAGCAGGACAATAACCCAAAACCCAAGGCCGCATCTACACTGAGTTGGTTGCCAAGAAGACAGTGAATGTGGCCGAATTACAGTTTTGACTTAAATCTACTTGAAAAACTCTGGTAGGATCTGAAAAGGGTTGTTTAGCAATGATCAACAACCAATTTGATAGAGCTTGAAAAATTTAGAAAATAATCATTTGAAAATGTTGCACAATCCAGGTG